>NW_025919685.1:0-135023 GCF_907164915.1 Impatiens glandulifera | reverse complement strand
TATGATGATTAAGTACTGGCGGTAGTTGATGTAATTAGGATTTTACAATGCCAATAATCTGACAATGCAGAGTTTGACATGCATGTCACATACATTTTCTCATGCAGAAAACAGTCTTAAGTAATATTTTATTGTTTTTAAAAGGAAAAACAATTTTATCAATCTATTATTTTTGTGAAAATAGTAAACAGAAACTGGTAAATATAAAACAAAAATTTATAAATTATAATGAGGCAATTCTAGAGAATCCAATAATCACACATATTCAATTTCTAAAAAGTCTTCAAAAATAAAAATTCAGTTTAATGATGCTAGAAAAAAAATAGCATTAAAACAAATTAACATTTAAAAAGGTACTCCAAGTCATTATATTAGTTGTGTTAATAATAAAATAAAAAATATCAAAAGAAAAATATCCAAAAAGAATGATAAAAAATCAAAATCATAATCATGAAAATCCAAAATCAAATATTGTAAAATGTCTATGATCCTTTCAATGTAAGTTAATAATAAAAATAACTTAATAAAATAAAATATCCAAAAAGAAGGATTAAAAAAAATCCAAATCATAATAATAAAATCCAAATTCAAATATTGGAAAATGTACAAGATTCTTTAATGTAACCAGGAAGGCAATAGTCACTAGTAGAAAAAGGGGTATTAGTAAGGGCTAAAACCGTTACTGAAAGCATCAAACGCCGTTACTGAAACTTATTTGTAACGGCACATAAAACCGTTACCAATCGTTACTAAAAATTACGTTACAGAAACTTCAAAGGTATCAGTAACGGCGTTCGAAAACCGCTACTGATAGTCATGGAATAACAGTAACGGTTCTAGCCGTCTAAAAACCGTCACAGAAACAACACTAGCATCTGTAACGGTTTTCTAAAACCGTTACAGATAGTAATGGAACAACAGTAACGGTTTTAGCCGGTTAAAAACCGTTATTGAAAGACTAGTATATGTAACGGTTTTCGAAAACCGTTACAGATTCTCCTGTTGTTTCTGTGACGGTTTTTTATTTGTTAAACCGTTACAGTTTGATTTATAGTAACGGTTTTTTAAATTATTTAACCGTTACTAAACCCTAATATATTTTTTTTTACAAATTTTATCTATTTAAAACCTCAATCATCAATAACCAAAAACCAAAAAGCACACAATCATTAATAACCAAAAACCCAAAACTACAATCATTAATTCAAAACAATAATTATCCACAAACTACAATCCATCCAAAACTATAATCCATCCAAAAACTACAATCATATCACAAAAATCATTAATTAACGTATTTCAAATTACATTTCAACTAACCAGAATTGAAGTGTGAAAGCGACGATCAAGTGAAAGGGGATCGTCTCTAAGTAGGAGGGGCATCATCTCGAGTGGGAGGGGCAGGTGGAAGTTGATCACGGGGAATCCTGGATAATAAGAAGTTCATCGTCGATCTCATCTCAAGCATCTCATCCCGCATTCTATCACGCTCCCTTCGAGCTTCTTCACGTTCATCTTCACGCTGCATCAATAACTCTTCGCGCTCCATTTCACGCTGCCTTTGTGCTTCCTCACGCTCCATTTGACGCTCGAGTAAGGCTTCTTCGCGCTCTCTCCGTGACTGAAGCTTCTCAACTTCACGCTCCTCCCGCATCCTCTGTATCTCCTCAAGTAAAAGTGCGTTTTGCGTGTCACTGCGCTGTGTGCTAGTACCACCACGAGCATCAGGTCTAAAAGATCTAGGTGTGACACCAGAGCCCAAACCCACAACTCGCCCATGTCCCTGAGACCCGAATGCGCACTCAGCCAACTACAATTCATTTCTATTCGGGTCTTCTTCTATAGCAGTTCGCAAGGCAGTCTACAAACACAAATTACATTTGATTACATACATACATAAAATAAATAAAAGAAATATAACTAATAAACACGATTTACCACTTTTTCTTGAATAATAGGGGGAACCTCCGGATTTGGATCTTGCAGAGTCGGTTTCTTTGTATGAGTGTGCAGAAATAATTCCGCAAAATTAGGCGCCGTACCGGTAGTCTTCTCCTGTACAAATTTAAGAATTAATAAAAACGTAATAACATTATAAACTATGTTATTCAATGATAAAACGAACCATTTGCTTCTCCACTTGCGAAAATGAGATGCTGCCCGCATGATTCTTGTACACAACATGCGACCTATTTTGCGCATTCACAGTATTTGTTTTCTGCAAATAAGAAAACATTAGTGTTTAATGAATGATTAATGTAAGAGCTATTTATAAACACATTAATTTACCTTGAATTCTGGCGTGAGAAAGCGACGATCAAGTAGATAATTCCAATCACTTATTTCGATCTCGGGAGGGGGATTTGCCCTAATCGCTTGCTCGTTACCTTCACGGGCTTTAATGTACATGGTGTTCTAATGACATCTCCATCTATCCCATAATTTGTTGGCTTGAAATAAACTCTGTCTTCGATAGTTGTTGATGTCATCCCCCACAGCCACGAAAGGATCCTAAATAGTGAACAATAAAATACGATTATAGATTGTGTTGAATACATAATGGACTTAATAATATAAAAAGTTACCGTGATAGCCATCCATATGTGATCTAGCTATGTGGAGCTTAGGTCCGACCAACGCAAAGTCCTATGAGGTAGTGCATTGGAGTCTCGAATGACACTCCCAATATGCCTTGACCAAGCTGTCCTATTCTCGCACATTGGTTTACCATCAACAGGGTTAAATTGAAGAGTCATCTTTTGCCCCGCTTACAATCTACCAACAGCTTTATTCTTGTTCTTGTCCCGTCTCCTTCTCGAAATAGATCCTAAAATTAAACAAAAAATTATATAGGATCACAACAACTAACTTAAGCAAAAACACAAGTACCTCCATCTTGCTCCTCAGACGGGGGCTGTGTCTCATCATCATCATCATCACCGGGGATAGTGTTTGGTACACTATCAACATTCATGACATCATCAAGGTCCAAATCAATTTCCCCGATAGAGTTACACAATTGCACGGGATCTTCTAAATGCTCCTCGGTCCTTTGTATAAGGTCGTGTAGCGCGCTACTTAAACTTTTACCTTGCATTCTTTTAGGTGCCATGATAGCTGCAAATATTGAATGTAATGTTTATAAGACAAATTTACAAGTAACCCTTCATAGAAAATAATTCAACCTTAATTAGAATAACGGGGATTTATTGGTGTCACAATTTTCCATTCAAGCCTTGATGCCATATCTGTAGAGTAAAAGACTTGTTGTGCTTGGCTTGCCATTATGAATGATTCATTTAATTGAGTCTGTAGAATCCTGTTGATATTTATACTAACATAACTATACTTATCAACTTTAATGCCCCGATCTTTGTGATAAATATCAAACCATTTGCATTTGAAAAGAATCACTCGTCTTCCACAAAAGAATATCACTTCTATGATTTAATTGATCACTCCATAGTAGTTAATAGTCTCGGTCCCATTATTACCAACAACCAAAACCCCGCTATTTTGGGTAGTCAAGCTCTCGTCATGTTTTTCAGTGTTAAACTTGTACCCATTTATTTTGCACGAGTTATATTTCTTTGCATACAATGTAGGCCCACGTCCTAAAATCTTAAGATTCGTTGTCCTATCGGATTGATCGGTTAGTTGCTCCACCTATATATTCATTAGAAATTATTATTAAACTAATTGTCATATACTAAAAAAGAAAATTTTTGAGACGATTACTTACTCTTTCTTGGAAATATCTAACGTATTGTTTATCCCGAGCCTCATTGGAAATATTAGGAGGGCATGATTGAACGAAATCGCTGCGCAAATGACAGATTAAATTATTACTTAAATCATACCTCATAATGACATTAATGGACTTACTTATAATATTCTTCAACTTCGCGACAATTTTTTAAAATGTACCAATGAGCACGCTCACGATCACCCGGTTCATATGTGTAGGATGTGCCATTAGATAAGTCTTCCATAGTGATGAAAATGGAGAATGTTGTACTTGTATTTATGGATTCATCATTTGACTCTTGATCGTCCAAATATCGGGCACACATGCTCATACTCTCATTCAAAAGGTAACTCTCGCTGATTGAACCTTCTGGAAAGTTCCTATTCCTAAGGTATTTCTTGAGTGTGCTCATATATTGTTCAACTGGATACATCCATCGATACTGAACGGGCCCTCCAAGACAAGCTTCAAAAGCTAAATGACCTGGCAAATGCACCATTATATCAAAAAAAGAAGGTGGAAAGATCTTCTCCAATTTGCAAAGTGTCAAGACAATGTCGTCATGTAATGTTTCCAATTGCCCGCGTTGTAAACTTTTTTGACAAAGCAACCGAAAGAACCTTGCTAAATTCACCACGGCATCGTACACATCATCGGGAAGTAGGCCACGTGTAGCTAGTGGAAGGAGATATTGTAATAGAATGTGACAATCGTGACTCTTCAATCCTGATATTTTTTTCTCCTCCATGTTTACACACGCCCCAATATTTGAACAAAAACCGTCGGGCATTTTAATATCTTTCAAAAACTGACATAAACGTTTCTTATGTTCTAAGGACAATGCATAGGGGGCCGGCGGACACCGAAGAACACCATCAACTTCAACCGGATGTAAGGAATGTTTTATGTTCATTATGACCAAATCTTTCCTTGCTTTAATTCCATCCTTGGTCTTTTCTTTGAAATTCATTAAAGTTCCCAACAAACTATCACATATATTCTTCTCAATATGCATTACATCCAAATTATGTCTCAACATCAAAGATTTCCAGTAAGGCAATTGAAAGAATATACTGAATTTGTTCCAATTATCACCTCGGGATTCATGTATAACTTTCGTTTTCTTAGGCAGGTACTTTGTCAAACAAATTTCCTTTAGATCTCGTGCTTGCAATTGAATTTCGGAACCCGATAATAGTATAGGAGGATCTCTATGCTCCGTATGCCCGTTAAACGTATCGGTCTCTTTGCGCCATCGATGATTAGACGGGAGGAATCATCAATGATTCATGTAACACTCCTTCTGGCAATTTGTTAACCTCAAAGACGCGGTGTTCTGATTACAAGACGAACATGCCAATTTACCCTTTGTACTCCATCCAGACAAATTTGCATAAGCCGGAAAATCATTAATAGTCCACATAAGAGCTGCCCGTAAATTAAAATATTGTTTTCTGCTTGCATCGTATGTCTTCACACCGGTATTACACAATTCCGTCAACTCTTCAATAAGTGGCTCTAGAAATACGTCAATACAATCACCGGGACTTTTTGGTCCTGGAATGAGCATTGAAAGAATAAAATTGTTTTTATCCATACATGTGGTAGGAGAGACGTTGTAAGGGATTAGAATAACTGGCCAAATGCTGTACGATGTTTTTCCGCTAGCAAAAGGTTGAAAACCATCACTAGCCAAACCAAGTCGCACATTTCGAGGTTCTGTTGAGAAATTTGGGTACAAGTTATCAAAGGTCTTCCATGTCATTGAATTAGAAGGATGCCTCAACACATCATCTTCGAGATTGTTATCTTTATGCCAAGTCATGTGTGGAGCAGTTTTGGAACACATGTATAATCTTTGCAACCTCGGTTTTAACGGAAAATAGCGCAGCGACTTGTTGGCTATATACTTACCATTCACCTTCGTTCGAATTGCACCATTAGATTTATTGACATTCCACCTAGAAAGCCCACAAACTTTACATTGCTACAAATCCTTATCCTCTTTACGAAAAAGCATGCAATCATTCTTACACGCGTCAATTGTTTCGTACGATAGGCCCATGTCTTTAATGAATTTCTTGCACTCATAATACGAATTCGGTAGTTGATTATGAATTGACAGTATTTCCTCCTTCAATAAACTCAACAATAAATCAAATGACGTGTTTGTCCACTAACCTACATTCTTGATGTGAAGAAGTTTAAGAAGAGTTGAGACTTTGGAAATGCGAGAACCTTCATACAAAGGTAGTTTCGAATCGTCCAACAATTTGTAAAACGTATTAGCATCATCAATGGGAGGCTCATTTTCACTCGACCGTTCATTATCAATGTTGACATTAGGGTACAAATCACCAATAATATCTTCCATTAGATGATCCTCAACAATAATATCTTCCATTAGATGATCTTCACAAACTTCAACAGGTTCATCTTCCATGATATTAGTCTCGTTATTTGGTGGTTCATTGATCGGTTCGTCTTCAATTTCATCATCTGATTCATCTTCCTCCACATTCTCGGTAACAACATTTACAAGTTGACGTCCAATTGATCTCTTTTCCCCGTGAAAATACCAAAAACCATAATTTTGTCTTATGCCGTACACAATTAGATGGGATCTAACCACACTCTTATTCTCATATACTCGATTTGCACACCTTACACAAGGACATGCAATCGATGATCTACCCGTAGACCTTTCAACAAATTCTATGAATTTGTCAACCCCCTCACTATATTTAGGATCGGTACGAAGTATAGTCATCCATGTTTTGTCTGGGACTTCCATTAGCAAAACCTAACTAGTCCAATTATTTAACATATAATTAATTCAATGCAATATCATAACCTAATCAGCATGTACAATTCAATAATTTAACAATCCCATAATATAACATAATCTAACATAATCAATTAATCTAACATTCAAATAATCTAATTTAATCTAACAATAGAATAATTCAACTTAAACTAACAATCGAATAATCTAACTTAATCCAACAATCCAATAATTTAACATTCAAATTATCTAACTTTATCTAACAATCCAATAATCTAAGATTCAAATAATTTCACTTACTCTAACATCAAATAAACCAACATTCAATCATCTAGCAGCCTAACAAACCGAAATAATCTAATATCAAAATTTCCAACATTCAATCATCTAGCAGCCTAACATACAAATAATCTAACAATGCTATAAAATCTAACTATCGAACATTCATTTTAAATAACTAACCTGGATTTGAAAGAGAAGTTGCGTTAGACACTCAACAGGAGGGACAACTTCAAATAGAGCAAAATTCAAAATTATCTGCCAAATAGAGAAATAGAAATCGAATCAACTAACCTGGATTTATGAAAGGGAAATGTCATTTCTATTCAAAGCTCACAGAGCAAATGTTCATCGCCAAAATCAAATAAACACCACAAAAGCTGAGTAAACAATAACAGTTAAAGAAGGCACCAACAGATATGTAACTGATATTACCATTGCATATTACCATTTTACACGATAAGAGAAAACGTAAATCAATCAACTATCATTATTTGAGAACTTGATATCCATCAGAACATAGAAAAGAAGAAAACAGTAAAGATCAATCAACCCAGTCCAAATTCAAAAAACCAAGTATAATCAATAGAATCAGAAATCCAAGATCAGTCAATTTCACAATTACCACCCTGATCAAAGATTTTAAGAAATCAAACAATTTCTAATTTCAAAAAGAAAATCTCAACAACTAATAATAATAATAATCAAAGATTTGGATTGAATTCCTTAATCAGAATCAGAATCCAAAAAACCTATATATAGGTTATACACAACAAACCTATATCAGAATCAGAATCCAAACCCTAAATCCTAAAGTAAATCTGATTCTGATTAAGTAAATCTATTGATAAAGTAAATATATACGTTTCCTATATATATATACGTTAAACCCTAAACAGTTGATAAATTAAATCTATTTCTTCTTTGAATAAATATAGGATTCAGAAATTCATCAATGAATAGATGTAGGATAAACTTACAATCGGATCGAAGCAAGTGGTCGCTGAGAAGGGGGAAATGGTGGAAGTTGAGACAGAACGGCGGTTCGATGATCGATGATCGATGATCGGTGGATATTGGCGGCGGTTCGATGATCGATGAAGGAAGAATAGGGGAAGAAAACTTACCTGGCGGCAACTTCAACAGACGGCGGCGCTGATCGGGAAGAAGAGGAGCAAAAGCGCGGAGGAAGAAAAGAAAAGAAAGAAAAGAAAGAGTTCGCGGGTTAATTATAGACTATCTGTAACGGCTTTCGGAAACCGTTACAGATAGTCAACCGTCTTTTCGTCTTCCTTTCCAATATCTGTAACGGTTATTGAGACACCGTTACAGATACCTGATCCAAAAACGTTATATTTAAGTGTTATCAGTAACGGTTATGGTGGAAACCGTTACAGATATAGGAATGAGAATGAAGTGACGGCTCACTTATCTGTAACGGTTATTGAGGAAACCGTTACAGATAATACATTTGCAACGGTTTGATCCAAAACCGTTACTAATATGCAATAATAAGAACGTTATAAATGATGACATATCTGTAACGGTTTTTAAATATGCCGTTACTAATATAGTGTCTGTAACGGTTTTGTCAATAACCGTTACAGATATGCAGTAATAATAACCGTTATGATCGAAGGCATATCTATAACAGTTTTGTCAATAACCGTTACAGAGACTATATTAGTAACGACATATTGAAAAACCGTTACAGTTATGCAATAATAATAACGTTAAATTAAGTAATATTTGTAACGGTTTACATAGCCGTTACTGATGTCCTAATAATAGTAACGGTTTTTCATAGCCGTTACTGATAAAATATATTAGTAAGGGCGTTCGAGCGCCGTTACTAGAAGTCGTTACAGAAGACATAATTTCTACTAGTGAGTGCAGTTTAGGAAACTTTTTCATGTTTTACCAATCTTGCAAACAATTTACCTACTATTTTTTTTCTAAAATGTCTAAATTTCTCTATTTAAATTTCATATTCTACACTAAATTCATTAATTACTTTATTTTATAAATATAAATATATATAATTAAAATAATACATATATTAAATAAAATATATTATATAAATATTAAAATAACATATATATATATATATATATATTTTGTTTTTACTTAATTTTATAAATTTAATATATATAATAAAAATTATACATTAAAAATTAAATAATTTAAATAAATATTATAAATTATTATATTAATTTATAATATTTAATTTTAATTATATATATAATATTTATAAAATTAAGTAAAAAATAAAATATATGTTTTATTTTAATATTTATGAAATATATATTATTTAATATATGTATTATTAATTTTAATTATATATATTTATATTTATAAAATAAATTAATTAATAAGTTTGGTGTTGAAGATAGTAATTAATAGGTTAATTAATGATTTATAAAGAGAGAAGTGGTTATAATGGGAAAAGTTATTTCAAATGTGGGTAGAACATGAAATGGTTCATGGTTAAGGGTGTAGAAATGTATTTATTTTCTTCCGTTCTGTTTTATTTCAAAGATCTTTTTTTACTACTATCTTCGTCCTTTTCAGTTTTTGAAAATCCTCACGGGTCACCATTTATATTATATATTCTCTAAATATATATATATATATATATATATAATAAAATTATATAAACAATTTTTTTAATATTTTAATATATTAATATATTGAAAATTCATATTATTATAAATAAATAAATTTAAAATTTTAATAAAATATAATAAATAAATAAATATATTTAAATTTTTTATATTTAATTGTATTGATAGTATTCGGGACAGAATAAAAACAGGTCGAGACCGAAGACACAAATACTATTACAGGTCAACTACTTGTCAAGGATGAGAAAAAAACGCTCCAAACGGAGTAATTCAATCAGGTTACCGCGGGACGGTTACAAAATATGATATATGAATCACTATAACATTGTATATTATTTTCCCCCTAAATTTTGATACTTATTTTTTCAATTCTTTTTGGCTAAGTTCATTTATAAATTTTCTAATTTTTTTTTCTTCAGTTTGATTTACAACCGTTTGACTTTGAATAATTAATAATTTGACAAAATTCCTATATATAACATGTTTCCATTCTTTTTACAAAAATGAATTTGATTGTAATTTGATTTTTGAAATACGGCTTTGGATACTTTGGTATATTAAGCAATGTTAATTTTTATTTTTATATTAAACAATGTTTTATTTTCCTAACAGAATGTTTCTATAAAAAAAAATGTTAATATTAATGTTATGTTCATCACGTTTCATAAGGTTTTTGATGTTAATTTGAGCATCTTTAGTAGCTTAATCCTAATCTTAATCTTATCCCTTTGTCTCTTCACATAGTTTAGACAACTCATCTAACTAATTCTTTTATATTATTAAACAAATTATAATGAAGTTTAAAACTTACATCACCAAAATTTAATCGCTAAATTCAACCAAATTATCCCTAAAATTTTCAACCTAAATCACTCCATAATAGTCTCCAGCCCTAAATTCACCAATATCACCCATTCTAATTTATAACAACCCTAAATCAAAATTGTCTTTAGCTGATGAGGAATTGTACTCCTTTGTAATAGATGAGAATATAGATGTTAAAAGGGAGAAAAGAAGATCACAACCCAAAAAAAATATATATAAAAGTTTTTATTTATAAGACTTTTCAACTAATACGGCGCCAATATTAAAATATAATGGTATTTATGATTTTTATCTCTAAATATTTGAGTGAAGAAAGTTATAATATATATATATATATATATATATATATATATTATTTCTAGCCCAATTAATCATATATAAATAATAGAATATCAATTAATATAACATAGTCTAACACCCCTCTTCAAGTTGGAGCATTCAAATAACAGATGCCTAACTTGGATCTAAAATGATTGAATAATTGTTTCCCAAAAACCTTAGTAAGAATATCAGCCAATTGAGAAGTCGTGGGAACATGGAAAGCAACAATAGTCCCATCCTGGATATGATTCCGTAAGAAATGTAAATCCACTTCAATGTGTTTGTTACGCTAATGAAACACTGGATTTTGAGCCATATGAAGAGTTGATTGGCTGTCTGAGTACACATGCATACCCGATTGAGATACTCCAAGGAATACCATGACCCCTTGTAGCAATTTCAACTCACAAATCAAAGCTGCTAAAGATCGATATTCAGCCTCATCGGAAGATAAGGCCACAGTTGATTGTTTCTTGGACTTCCAGGACACGAGAGAAGAGCCAAGAAACACCAACCACCAAGTAACTGATCTGCGAGTCTTGGGACAGGATGCCCAGTCCGAATCGCACCATCCAGATAACCGAAGGTCACAATCACTCCTCAAGAGTATACCCTGTCCTGGGGCATTCTTCAGATATCTCACAACCCGTAATGCTGCCTGATAGTGATCCTATAATGGGTCATGCATAAACTGAGATAATATATGTACAATGTAAGCTATGTCAGGTCTTGTGAAAGACAAATATATCAATCTCCCCACCAACCGTCGATAGCTCTCCGGATCCTTCATCTGCGCACTCACTAACTCCCCCAACTTATGATTCTGCTCTATAGGAAAACCAGCAGGATTAGCACCCAGAAAACCACACTCGAAAATAATATCTAAAACGTATTTCCATTGACACAAAGAAATTCCCTCAACACTACTGACAACCTCAACCCCCCAAAAGTACTTCAGATTCCCCAAGTCCTTCATATGAAAACATGATGATAAATATTGCTTGAAGGCCTCTAGTGTCCCAAAATCACTCCCTGATACTATCATGTCATCCACATATATCAAGACATGTAAGACAGCATCACTGCTCACAAAGGAAAACAGAGAATGATACGAACGAGACTGAATAAACGCATAAGAAAACAAGGCAGTTGTCAGTTTGGCAAACAAACAATGAGGCGCGTGTTTCAGTCATAGAGAGACTTACGCAGGCGACACACTTTGTTTGTATGACCGAACTCAAAACCTGGTGGTAGGCGCATGTATACTTCCTTTGTCAGATCACCATGGAGAAATGCATTATGCACATCCATCTGGTGCAAGTGCCAACCCGAACAGTACTCATTTTGATAACTGGAGCAAAGGTCTCAGAGTAGTCAATCCCCTCACGCTGATGGTTGCCAAAGACAACCAGACGTGCCTTCAAGCGCTCAATTGACCCATCAGAATTGTGCTTGATCTTGTAAACACAACGACTACCCAATGCCTTCTTCCCTTGAGATAAATCCTCCAAACTCCACATTTCATTGTCCTCCAAGGCTCATATCTCATTATGTATGATTGTGCGCCATCCAGGATCACAAAGCATTTTTCATAAATCAAGTTACAAATCAAAGATGGGACAAATAAAACATTTTTCAGAGTAATCTCAAGAGATAAATACACAGAACCCCGTATATGAGCAGTAACAATGCTACCATCGGGTAGAGAAATGAGACACTTCGTCCCCACAAAACAATCAACTAAACAGTCTTGGACCCCAGTGGCATGAAAGGTAGCCACTGAATCAATAATCCAAGATAAATGATACTTACCACTCAAACGATCAGTGCAAGAACCATCGTTAACAACTAGGAGAAGGAGATTCTGCCACTAAGTGGGAGTTAAACCAGGAATCCGGTAGGTCGGGTTGCCGGAAGACTGAAACTCCTCGTTGAAGACGCCGAAAATATCATCCTCGTTTGATATATCGGCGATGATTGGACAAAATATTGGGTAGGGTTTAATATTTAGCACAAATATGACACGAAACGGCACGATGCGACACGACGCAACACAGATACAAATATCAAAAAAGACAACCCAAAATTAGCAACAAAAAATATTTCACGACGCGACACGATGCGGCACGACGTGGCTCGATGCGGCACGATGCGACACAAATACAAATTTCCAAACAAAATCAGATAGAGCAAAAGGAAGCGAAAACGAAAAATACCATTGACGATTACAGACTCAAACAACAAATTCAAATTGAAAGATGTAGATTGAATGATTTAGGTTGAACAAAGAGAATCCATAAATGGAGGCTCTGATACCATGTCAAATGCAATTTTATTCTTAACCCTGAATAGGGTTTGTGTATAGTATATATATAAATGAACATTCTATAACCTAATGGGCCGTATCTCCGGCCCATTTAATCATATATAATAATAGAATATCAATTAATATAACATAGTCTAATATATATATATATATATGTTTTATTTGAATGATAAAATAATATTATTTCGGAACTTTGCAACTAAATTTAAAATACAGTTAAACATTGCAAATAGTACAGTTACAAATTTATATTAGTGTTTAAAATTGTTGGAGAAATCGAATAATATCACCTGTTTAGCAATCCAGAAATAGACAAGCTACAACAAAGGCCTAACAATTCTTTTTCCCCTTCTGTATAATCAAATAGGCAGTCAATTCAATTGAACATCAAAAAATCAAACAATCAAAGAAACAGAGAGCAAGACACCAAGATTTTACGTGGAAAACCCAAATTAGGTAAAAATCACGGGACACTTCGGCCACTTAAATCATCCACTATATCAAATGGGTATACAATGTTGTTCAATACAAGCCTAGAGGTAATCTAATCAAAATTATCAATTAACCTCATCCTAACTTGTCATTCACATACATTATCATTATCACTAAAGATGGCTAACCAAATGGAGAAGAGGTAAAAAAAATTAGAAGAAGAACCTGCTGCTTGAATGGAGGAATTGCTACTTCAATGGAGAATAACTGTTGGAAGAGGGAGAGTGAAAAACCCAACTCAAACTGCTGTGTTTTTTTTTTCTTAATTAAATATGCCCTAATGGGCTTTATTAATTTGTTAGGCCCAACTTCCAAATGAGATGACCCAACAAATCTCCCCCGTCAGCGTAACTTCGCGGACTCCAATAAACCCGCTCTCTCCCGACAATCTTCAAACTTGTCCTTAGACAAGGATTTCGTAAACATATCGACACCATTCTCACTTGTTTGAATCTTCTCGAAGTTCAGCTCTTTTGCCTCAAGCACATCACGTATCCAATGATATCTCACGTCGATGTGTTTGGATCTCGAATGAAAAGCTGAATTCTTTGAGAGATGAATGGTACTTTGACTGTTGTAAAACAAAGTGAACTTCTCTTGCTTTTGGCCAAACTCTTGTAGAACTTCTTCATCCATAACACCTCTTTACATGCCTCTGTAGCTACAATATACTCAACTTCTGTAGTAGACAAAGCAACACAATTTTGTAACCTTGGCTGCCACGAAACAGCACCGCCTGCAAAGGTAACCAAAAAACATGATACAGATTTTCTTGAATCAACATCACCCGCCATATCAGAATCTGTAAAGCCTTCCAAAATAGGAGTATCACTTACGAAGCATAAACGTGCTTTTGAAGAGTCTCGAAGATATCTAAGAATCCACTTAATAGCCAACCAATGTTCTTCTCCCGGGTTAGAGAGATACCGACTAACAACACCAACTGCGTGTGCTATGTCCGGTCTTGTACATACCATGGCATACATAAGACTACCAACTGCAGAGGCATAAGGTAAATTCTTCATTTCATCTTTCTCTTTCTCACTTGTAGGACATTGTTTAGAACTCAACTTGAAATGACTTGCAAGTGGATCTAAAACCGGTTTTGCATTTTTCATTGCAAACCTCTCAAGTACCTTCTCAATGTACTTCTCATGTGATAACAAAAGTATTCTTTTCTTTCTGTCTCTTGTGATTTCCATGCCTAGGATCTGCTTCACTGAACCCAAATCCTTCATCGCAAAAGACTTGTTCAAATCCCTTTTGAGCTTCTTAATTTTCGCAATATCTTGCCCAACAATCAACATATCATCAACATAGAGCAGAAGAATAACATAATCATCAACATCGTATCTCTTGATGAAAACACAATGATCAGAAGTAGTTTTACTGTACCCATTTACTTCCATGAAGGAGTCAAATTTTCTGTACCATTGTCTAGGCACTTGCTTGAGCCCATACCAGCTTTTCTTCAACCTGCAGACAAGAATTTCTTTACCTTTAACTTTGAAACCCTCGGGTTGTTCCATATAGATCTCTTCCTCCAAATCACCATGGAGAAATGCAGTCTTCACATCTAGTTGTTCAATTTCCAAATCTTGACTAGCAGCCAATGCTAACACAACTCTGATGGATGACCTCTTCACAACCGGTGAGAAGATCTCTTCAAAATCAATCCCCTTTTTTCTGTCCAAAGCCCTTCACAACCAGTCTTGCTTTGTATCGAGGTTGTGAGCTATTCTTTTGATGCTTTAACTTGAATACCCTCTTTTTCTTTAAAGTCTTCTTTCCTTTCGGAAGTTTTACCAAGTCATAAGTCTCGTTCTCTTGCAAGGAATTTATCTCTTCTTGCATTGCCACCGACCACTTGTTCTTGTTTTCATGAGACAATACTTCTTGATAGGTTTCTGGTTCTCCCCCGTCAGTTAACATCACATACTCATTGGGAGGATACCTACTAGAAGGTTGTCGTTGCCTACTAGATCTTCTAATACGTTGATCATCAGGTGGCTCTAGAGAACTATCATCATCTTGTTCAGCTTCCTCTGTTGGCTCAGCATCAACTAGAGGAGTCTCATCAACCTCAACTTGGGCATTTTCCACATCATTGGGATGTGATTGCGGTGTACGAATCCTACCATTATCGGGAAATTATTTCTCTGTAAACTTTGGCTTTTACTTTTTTTCAAAGTCTTCAATGGTCTGATTTTCAAAGAATACCACATCTCTGCTTCTAATGAGTTTCTTGTTAACCGGATCCCAACATCGGTACCCAAATTCACCGTGGCCATACCCAATAAAGATACACTGTCTCGTCTTGCTATCAAGTTTAGCTCTCTCATCTCGAGGAACATTAACAAACACTTTACAACTAAAAACTCTCAAGTGATCATAAGAGACGTCTTTACCTCTCCAAACTCTTTCTGGAACGTCGCCATCTAAAGGAGTTGAGGGTGAAAGGTTTATCAGATCAACCGCTGTCTTCATTGCCTCTCCCCAAAAGGATTTTGGCAACTTAGTATGAGACAACATACACAAAATTCTCTCATTGATAGACCTGTTCATCCTCTCTGCGACTCCATTCTGTTAAGGTGTTTTTGGCATAGTCTTCAAAAGCTTGATCCGATGACTTTTACAATATTCCACAAATGACCCTCTGTATTCACCACCATTGTCCGAACGAACACATTTCAACTTCTTCCTAGTTTCTCTCTCCACTTCAACATGAAACAACTTGAAATGTTCCAATGCTTGATCCTCTATGTTGCAATCTGTGCATGTCTTCAAATCTGTTAACTTTAAGCCCTGGAGATCGATTGTCTTGGTGAGAACTCGCATGCCATTCTGACTTAAGTGACCAAGTCTCTTATGCCAAAGTTGTGCTGAACAATCATTAACTACATTTGATTCTTCCCCGTAAGACTTAGTCTCTGTCACATAAAGAAAACCGACCTTCTTTCCTTTAGCTATCACCAAAGACCCCTTAGTGAGTTTCCATTTTTCTTCACCAAAGTAACTATGATAGCCCTCATCATCAAGAATACCAGTAGAGATTAAATTCATCCGAATATCGGGAACATGTCGAACATTCTTTAAAAGTAGCTTGCACGAAGTGTTAGTATCCAAAGAGACATCTCCTTTTCCAACAATCTTACACGTAACATGGTTTCCCAACGTCACTGAACCAAACTATCCACTAGTGTAAAAAGCAAATATATCACAACGATTGATGACATGATAAAAAGCACCCGAGTCTACCACCCATTGTGTATCTTAAGAAAGAAGGTTGATACTATCATTGTCGTAAACAATATCGATGTCGTTACCACCCACATCTGCAACCTTACTACTTCTATCTTGCTTATTCCCCTTTTGTTTCCGCTTTAAATATATGTACTAAGACTTCTTGTGCCCTGGCTTACCACAATGATAACATGTAATCTCTTTTCTCGAGTTGGATGTTCCCCGTGACTTGTCTGAACTGCCACTGTGATTCTTTGGAGTTTTACTTTTACTTCTACCCCTTTTTTCAGTCACGAACACCTGACTTGGAGTCGAGAAACCCTGTTCTTTTCTTCTAGCCTCTTCATTCAAAACGCTCTCTTTCATCATTTTCAAAGTGAGCTTACCTTGTGGAACATAATTGGTAATTGAAACCACAAGTGTCTCCCAACTAACAGGCATGAAATTAATCAAACACATAGCATGAAGCTCATCATCAAATTTCATTCCTATCGCAGCCAACTCATTTAGAATCCCCTGAAAAGCATAAAGATGCTCAGACATAGAAGACCCATCTTGATATTTCAACGAACAAAGCTTCCTAAATAGAAATGCTCTGTTTTGAGTGTTGTTCTTCTCATACAGCTCACTCAAAATAGTCCACACTTTATGAGCATTAACTTCAGTAGCCACATGCTGATACACACTGTTGTCAACCCATTGCCTGATTTTACCAGCTGCCTTTCTATTCAGCTTCTTCCAATCTTCATCTATCATAGCCTCTGGTTTGCTTTTATCACACAAAATAGTGTCTTCATAATCATAATTACACAATAAGTCTTCCATCCGTGACTTCCAGATTGTGTAATTGGTAGGTGTGAGTTTGATCATCGTTCCATTACTACTCAACGATTCTTCCATTTGAATTATACAAGAATCACCACCAAACGAACTAATCTCTGATACCACTTGTTGGAGAAATCGAATAATATCACCTGTTTAGCAATCCAAAAATAGACAAGCTACAACAAAGGCCTAACAATTCCTTTTCCCCTTCTGTATAATCAAATAGGTAGTCAATTCAATTGAGCATTAAAAAATCAAACAATCAAAAAAATAGAGAGCAAGACACCAAGATTTTATGTGGAAAACCCAAATTAGGTAAAAACTACGGGACACTTCGGCCACTTAAATCATTCACTATATCAAATGGGTATACAATGTTGTTCAATACAAGCCTAGAGGTAATCTAATCAAAATTATATATTAACCTCATCCTAACTTGTCATTCACATATATTATCATCATCACTAAAGATGGCTAACCAAATGGAGAAGAGATAAAGGAAATCAGAAGAAGAACCTGCTGCTTCAATGGAGGAATTGCTGCTTCAATGGAGGAAGAACTGTTGGAAGAGGGAGAGAGAAAAAACCAACTCAAACTGCTGTGTTTTTTTTTATATAAAATATGCCCTAATGGGTTTTATTCATTTGTTAGGCCCAACTGCCAAATGAGCTGACCCAACAAAAATAATTGTTTCAACATCATTTTCACTAAATCCAGATATAATGCAAAAAAAAACTTTCTAAAAGTGTAACTAACCATGGTTAATATATATTTGTAATATATGATTCATTAATAAATCCATTATTTTACAATAAAAATTCCAGTAAGGTGAATTTATTAAATAATAAAAATATATTCAACATAAACTGAAATACCTTATAAAATTATGTAATGCAATATCTTTCGCAATACCCAATATAACGAATATATGAAAATAAATCAAGAAATTTTGTATCTTTCTATGAAAAGTATATTCAACAAAAACTGCAATACATACACTATATATGAAAAATATATTCAACAAAAAATGCAATAACTTATAAAATTACATAATGAAATACTTTTTGCAATACCTTATTAAATTTTGTAATGCAATACTCTTCGCAATATATATATTTATAATTTGCATTATCATTTACAAATCTGTCTACAATTCTATTTGTATTATTTAGTTTGAAATTTTATTTATTTTTTCGTATTGTCACAGCTAAAATTATATTATTGATAATACTGCAACTATGTCTATAATTAGATAGTACTCACAAATTTCTCAATACAATTCACAATAACTTATACAATTTCATTTTCATTATTTTAAACATATGATTGGCATAATTCTATATAATATATTTTCAAATTTTGCATTAAATTAGCAAAAGTTTTGCAACCTTCTGCGCATTATTTTAATAATTAATACAACAATTCAATTGAATTCATTTTTAAATGATTCTCTGTTTGATATATATAAATAACAATCAAAACAAACATTAATTATATAATTAAAAATTTTTAAGCTAAATACAATTGTAAATTAAATTCATCAATACTAATGTTCCAAAAATATAAAAAAAACATGAAAAAAATTACACAAAATGAGATTTTCAAATAGTTTCAAAATGTTTCACTGCATCCATTAGTAGGTACATTTTTACCTCATATTCATTTCTGCAAACCTATATACATTCAACAAAATGACTAATTAGATTTACAATCTAGTTTATTTATTGAACATATTATTAATGTACAATACTAATTTTTTTACAACATTAGTAGCCCAAGACCCATCACATCCATCATGATAATTTTCCAACTAAATTTGACAACATTAAAAAACTCATATATTGAACATAAAATATAAACTAAATCACTTGAAACCTTGTGTATTTGACAAATCAACATGTTGAAAATATTAAAGATTAAAAATGATCTTACTAAATAACTATATTATTTTTGTCATCTACCTATTAATTATTCAAACCAATAATTCAAAATACTTAAATATGTATGATTATAACTAATATTAATAGCATTTTATAATAATATCATACCCTTACATTTGAATATGAAGCATATTAATCAAATTAAAGATTGAATCAGTAACCTTCTTCATAATTCGTCCAAAGTTGTAGTGTTTGGGCTGATTCATTCCCTTAAATTGTTCCATAATACTAGGATACTGTCAAATTTTAATTTAAAAAGTGTACTTTGATTTGAAGAATAAATATGTCTTGAACTAGTTCAACTTGATTGGACTATAACACTTTAATTCTCTCTTATTGTTCTATATTATCTACCTTATATTTATCAACTTCTTCTTTATAAAATGCATTCCCTTTCTCTGTCTCATAATTTAGCATTTTCAAAGCACTTGCAGTTTCTTTAAGGGTATTTAACTCCACACATAGTTGTGTGTTTGATTGCCAATTTTCGAATACCTATTTTCAGCCCATGTAGCCTATTCCAAACACACGCTTGCTCTTAGAATTCCCTATTACCTCTATTCACAACTCCATTTCAGATTTGTGTTCATTGATATCCAAAGAATCTTGAGTGTGATGTAGTTGAATAAAAGTATTTTGCATAACAAAAAATATAGTTAGTTGTGTATAAAAATAAATCTAAACCTTTTAATAAACATAAAACATTGATACTTAGTAGTACTTAACGCATATCACAACTTCGGTTTCCATGTTTCTACTCCATGTACCATCCTTTTCTATGTGTCTTTTCAAATATTTCAAGAAAAGAAGGGTTTCTTCCAAGTTCATTTGTCTATTGTAAAATATCAATTTAGGTGTTAGTAATATAAATTTCAATCAATTAAATACAACTTAAATAAATAAATTACTTATCAATCTTCTTTGATATTCTACAGCCAAAATTGAACCCCGCAATATGTAGCACCACAATTTTCTATGTATTTCTTTCAATTTCCTTGGGCCTTGGTGCACTTCTCAGAATACTTCAGGTCATAAAAGTTCATTCTCATTTGAGTCTAGTCTTTTAGAGTAATGTGTGGGGTTTTTTCAAAGATGATTTTTCCCTAGTCACAAAATTTCTTATCTTGGCACTACCCTTCTTCTTGAAAAGCTTATTTACATCCCTTTGAATGAAGTCATTATATTTATCTAAATTACAATTTATAAATAACTTAAATGAATAAACTTACTTCTCTCTAACAATTTCTATGTAGGTCTTTGTCGATTTTCTAACATTTTCTAAGTCAACATCCTCCCTTGAATTTTCTTCATCGTCATATTCCCTTTCAATAATTGAGGGTGACTGAGTTGAGTATGTATTGTCGAGGATAAGGGCACAGTTGTTGATATGTTGTGTTAAGTTGAGTATCAAAACCTTTAGAAAAGATAAGTTAGAAACTTGGCCGAACTGAAATTGAAGGTTGTTTGGATGGACTAGGCTTCTTATTTTGGTTGAATTTTTTTGTTTGTGTTTATGAGTTTGGGAGAGGAAGTAATTTGTATCGGTTGTTTGGGTGTCCATTATTTAACATGAGATTGTTTTATTGTAGTTATTGAGGGTGGTTGTTGTTAGGATCGGGGACGCCCTTGGAGGATCGGGGTGTTTTCCGGTTTACGTGAGGGTGGCCGCTTACAACAACACACAATTTGGTGATAGTCCGGTTAGAGACTAAAACCGTTCTCAGCACTGCACAGCCTGTCACAGACTCTTGAACCGGGTTCAAGGGCGGAAATGTCTGTTTCAGGTTGAAGCAACTTTTGCGACTTTAGATGAGATTTAAGAAGGAGTCGATTTAATGGAGGTGAGTGACCGGTTTTAGAAGAACGATTAGTTTGCGGTTTACGTTTAGAAAGAGGGAAATGAAAGCAAAAGAAAGAACGCGAGGCAAGGAATTTGTTTATGGATGTTCGGAGCAAATCCTCCTACGTCACCCCTTCTTCTTAGGTTATGAGAAGGATCTCCACTAACTCTTTAGAGTTACAATTACACTTCCGGTCGAGCCCAACTTCGCTACTCGCCGGTTACACCAAACTCACACTTTGATGTAATACAACACAACACAATAATCACACACAAAGATTTCCGGTTTGACTATACCGGTTATAGAATACAAGACTTTATCTCTCTAGAATTGAATGCCTTATAACTTTCACAATTTCAACTACTCGTATTCACAACTTGCTGCTTGCTACTGTAACTCCATTTAATGAAGACGTTTGATCTTCCTTTTATAGCTGAAAGTAGCCAACGGTTACTTTCTTCTCTCTCTTGCGGATTGGTTGATCATTAGCACGCCTATTTGCAGAAGGGTTTCTTGCACGTTTCAACTTCCTCAACACCTGGCATTCATGCAGGTGACTCTGAGTATATGATGACATAGGCGGTTTTCAGATTGATACACGTGTTCAACATCCGCCTCCGGTTGTCAGCATCGGATCAGCAAAGCATCATTGCTTTCCTCGCATGCTTCTGATCGGATCCGATCTTCTTTTATTCTTTCAAGACACGTTTCTTCCGTCATGGTACGTCACTCTTGAGATTTGAATCTTCTGACTTTTGATCTGTACTTTCCGGTTTCTGTGTCTTGTGCATTAGGATCCGGTTGGGGTGTAATCTTCTGTTCTTCGTTAACCGGTTGCTTGAGATAGTGAGACCGGTTCCTGTGATCTTTTGACTTGATCACTTGAGGCTGGTTTCTTTGAAGTAGTAACAACCGGTTATTGATGCAAGATTTCCGGTTCCGGTTTGTTTAGTACCTGCACATGAAATTTAGCTTCTGTTTAGTTTGTCTGGCCGGTTCTAAAATTAATCTACTTAATTTTTCTATCAATTTCTCCCTTTTTGATTATTTAGAATAAATATTCAAAAATTGTAATGTGTGGCCGGTTTCAAGAAAATTAACTTACTTAATTTTTCTATCAATTTCTCCCTTTTTGATTATTTAGAATAAATATTCAAAAATTGCAGTGTATGGCCGGTTAAATTTCAATTGCTAAATTTGAGAGAAAAGTGTTTGAAAAATGTGAGTTTGATTTTTGATAAATGTATGTTTTAAAATAAATAAGTAAGATTTTTAAGAAAAACTATGTTTGAAAAACATAAAAGATATGTTTGAAAAGCATAAGAAATAGCAGAGTAACCGAATTCTGAAACACAGTAAAGCATAATTGTTCAAAAATAGTTATAGAAATAAAGTTTAGGGCTTGGATGATCCCCCCTTGTCTTGCTCTTTTTCAAGCTCTTTCTCCAACCGTCTTCTTGCTTCTTCTTGTCGTGCTCTGTGTTCTCTAGCACGTCTGTCGGCATCGATCAGCACACCGGCCCACACACTTGAATGACCGGGGACCTTTTTCTTAAGGTTGAAGTTGGCGCAAATTGGTTTTGGCGGTGGAGGAGGTGGAACAGTCAGAGGTCTGAAGCTTGGAGTTGCTGTGGATTCTCTGGTTGTCCTTCTTTTCCGTCTGTTGAGTTCCTCAGGATCTTCTTCTTCTTCCTCATCAAGCGGTTCCGCATTTAACGCAACCGGTTCAGCTGTTTTCAGTTCTGCCCGCTTCATCACGTTTTTAATGGCACTTCGTTTCTTCTTGTTCTTGGTCCTTGTACTCATGGAGTGGGACGATTGACCCTGTGCCGGTTCCTGAACGTTTGCCTGCTCCTCTTCATTGCATTGTTGGGCAAGCTCATGATCTTTGTCTTCAAGTTCCTTCTGTAGCCGTTCTCTTTCAATTTCTTCTTCTTGCAATTTCCTTGCGGTTTCAGCATCCTTTTCGATTTGTGTTTGGGTTGAGCCGACTTGAACCTTGGACATTTCCCCGATCTGGATTGCCATTGCTTGCAGCATGTCCAAGAGTGGAGCGGTTGCGGCGTTGACGGACTTGGTAATCATAGCTTTAACAGTTGTTTGCATTGTCGTATCCATCATGGTTTGTAGAGAGTTTACCATTTTATCTTCAGCCGCCGAGATTCTTTCTTCGGTTACTGCTTTAAAGTTCCCAAGGCATGAATCAGCTGTTTCCACCACTGCTTGCTTGATTTGATCGATGTCCAGAGCTTTAGCCGGTTGAGAGGCTTCTTGTTCCAGGTTTTCAGAAGTGCCGGATGTTTCACCAGTTATAAAGAAAGGTTTACTTTGAAATAACTCAGGATTGTTGAATTGACGTTGGCAAGTATCCCACCATTTCTTATCAAGACGGTCGAAACTTTCCACAAGCTTTTCTCGTACCCCAAGAAATCGTTCTGCCATCTTCATTTCAATTGGTTCTAGAGTCTTTCCTTGGATTTCTTGAAAGGCATTCTCAACTGCCTGTAACCGAACATTTTCAAGGATTACCGGAGCTTTGGAAAACGCCGGTTGGATTAGATTGGTATTGGCTAACTCGAGTGCCATCTCTTCTAGCTTGATAAGTTTGTCCCACTGTTTGTTTCCACTGAAACCTGGAAGCATGTCGGATAGTTTGGTCTCGCATCGGAGCTTCACCCACCGGATGTATGGAGCTAGAGCGTCACTTGCACCTTTGTTCATGTCTTGAATAAATTCATCAAACAGCTCATTTTCTTGCTCTATGGTGTATTGATATTCGTCTCCGGTTGTAGCTTCAGCCTGAGCATCGATTTGCAACGTGCCCGTTCCGGTTTCAGGTGTTTCTTCAAGGAGAATGCCTTTGCCTTTGTCTACCCGAGTGGGACCTTCTGGAGCTGTCTTGCCTCTTGCGGAACCGGAAGGTTCCTGTTCTTCAATGTTTCCCTCCTGAGCCGGAGGTGCAGTTTCTGTTGATTTGGTCGTCTCATCGACCGGTTGAACTTCTGTTTGATCAGGTATGCCAACCTGATTTTCTGGCTTCCGATGACTAGAAACGTCGTCATCTTCGGTTTCTCTTGTGATCTCCTGGACCACATTCTGAATTGCTTCTGAAGTATTCAAGCCCACATCGGCTAATACTTCATCGGCTTGCTTGCTTGGTGACTTGGAGGTTGCAAAGTGAATATTCCCCTCTGCTTCCTCCTTTGAGCTTGACTTGTTCTCCTCGCTCCCGGAAGATTCGGTTTGCTTTGGAGAATCAGATGGGATGGGAGTTGGGACAACGGTGTTGATTGGGATGGGCTGGAAGACATCTGCGGTTCTTTCTGGTGGATTGTCCGAGGAAAGCGTTTTCTCGGAATCCGCCGGTTTCTTTGCACTCTTCTTCGCAGATACCTTCTTCCTTCTCTTCGGTTCTGGTGGAGCTTCTGCCTCAACCGCTTTTCTTGAAGGTTTCCTTTGTCTTGTTTCTTCTTCAACTGGAGCCGATGAGCTAGCTCCCTTAGATGATTTTGTCTTTGAGGTTTTTGGCTTTATCGTCTTCTCCGGTTTTTCTGCCACTGACTCAAAGTCAAGAATGTTGGAAATCGGAAGCGGTATGCCTTCACCTAGTTCCACATTAAGGAACTCAAGAATCTTAACGATTTGCATAGCATAGGCCTGCACCCGGCCGTCTTTCTTGATCACCATTTGACAGAACTCTTCGTATAAAATGTATCCCCAGTCCACCTTGTCGCTGCGAACAATGGCTAACAGCATTCTGAGCTTATACTTTGTGAGATTATCGAAATTACCTCCCCTTCCTTGGAGCGATTTGGCGATGACAGTCACTAACCATTTGTATTCCGATTTCAGCTTGATTTCCCGGCTGTTGTGGATCACCAGATCCTGACCAGATAAAGATACAACCAACCGGGCAGCATTTGATTCTGCTTCAGTTAAGTCGAACTTTAGGTCTAAACCTGTGTTGGGCAGACCGAGGGCTTCCGCAAATATTTCTTTAGTTATAAGAACGGCCTTCCCGTTGACAGTAGCCGAAATCTTTCTCTTCAACAGTGTCGCCGTCGCTAAGAACTCCGTCACCGCCGCCGGATAAATGGTGAACGGACCGGAAAGGAACTTCTCCAACCCAGATTCTCGAAGAAGTTGAAGAACAGCCTTGTTCTTGTCGTCAGCATGCTGGTCGATATCTTCGAAATCAACCTGCAACATCCATTGAAACGGAGCTTTGCCTAGATCCATGATAGCTTTTGAGAGAAGAAGATGAAGATTGATGATGATCGGAGAGAGGAGATCTTTGAAGTTCTGGAAATTTTTAGAGAGAGAAAGCACGTGTGTTGAATGGGCTGATTTGAGTTTATATAGATGGCGGTTCCAAGCAGTTTTGAAGATGAACCGTCAACTTGGTGTTTTTGGCGCCAATTTTCCCTCCAAAAGTTACTGCCGTAACTTTCAGCGGTAAAGGCGGGAATTCGATGGGCGGTAAGTTTTGAGAGGTAAAACCATGGGCGGTTAAGATTTTTCAAATTTTCATTTTGGCTTGAAGTTCCGGTTTCTGTTGACATCTTGTTAACCGGAAATTGTTGGGTTAACTTTTAAGTTTTAGTTTGAAAACCGGAAAGGAATACGTTGAATGAGAAAACCGGAGACTCTTTAAGAATTGAGATATTTCATTAATAGAAGGAAATGATTAACATATGAGCGGTTCTGGTCGTACAACAAAATGACCAGAAACCGGAAAGTATAAGTAAAGAGAAAAAAGGGATTTAATCTTCGGTGAACCATCCTTGTTCCACCATCCTTTCATACCACTTTTCAAGGGTGTTTTCAGGTGATCGTTCCTCAATCCTTGATATCCACCGGTGCATCATGATCATGGTGAAAGTGTTGGATGGTCCAACCGGAACGCCGGTTCCAAGGTTGCGACGCTTGGACATCAGAAACCGGGTAATCTGAGGAGCGTAGCTGATCCTTCCCCTCTTACCGGTCATAAGCTGCTTCAGCTTATTGAAGAGATAAGAAGCCCAGTTGATGTCGGAGTTGCGAATGATTGCTATCATAATGTCGAATGCCTCCCGGCAGTAGTTCTGGTTAGGCATTCGGCCTATGATAGACCTATGAACCAAGTCATGCAGGACTTGGTAGTGAGGAGCGAGATCTTCTTTCTTCCCAAAGTCCTTAATCGGAGCGTTGGAGGAGGAGAAGATTTGGAAGAAGTCTTCCTTAACCGGCAGGAACGGCGTGGGGAAGTCAGAAAAGCCTTCGGTCGGAAGGTGAAAGAAAGTGGCGAATTCTTCCTCAGAAAACTGGAGGAATTGGCCGTCGATGATGGTGCGAATGCTCCCATCATCCAGAATGTGACCATTGTTAAAGAATTCATACACCTCCTCTTCGAGGATGGTGTCTGAACCCTTGAGAAAACCTTTCAAGCCAGAGTCTATGACATGCTGAAAAATGCATTCATAGTAGGCACTTTCTTTAATATCCTCAAAGTCGATGATAAGAGTGTTTCTTAGCTCGGCAGACATGGTGATGAGTAGTGAATAAGGCTTAGGAGAGTTCTTGAGCTTTTGAATTTTTAGAGAGAAGAATGCTTGAAGGCGTGATTTGAAAAATGGAAGTTGAACCCCTTTTTATAGCCTGGAGTGAATGAGATCATTTAATGCAAGGATTTGAAAATCTAGCCGTTTATGCTTAGTCATTAATGATTTTGTGATTTTCCAAGAGAATAAAAGCAAGTCTTGTCAAATCAAGTCAAGAATGCTTTTTGATAATGAGAATTTATGTTTTCAAGAATAGAATGATATATTTTTGATACGACGCATTGAATGTTGTGGATTTTGACTTGAAAAGGAAGGAGATCTGTTTCATTAATTGAAGTACGAAACCGGTAGTACATCAAAAGTACCGGTTTTGTAAAGAAAGAATGAAAGAAAAGAGGAAAGACGAGTTTAGACATTTGATGACTCAGCCGTTTGAGCGTTTGAAGCCTCAGCCGCTTGAATTCTTCTAGCTTTAACCGCTTCCCACCTGTCGATCATCTCTTGTACTCGTTCTTTGGTGAGCACGTGCCTAGGGTGAAGAGTGACGAAGGCTCCGGAGTGGATCTCCAGACTTGCGCAGAAACCGCTCAGCTGCGGAGCGTAGCCGGTTTTGTTTGAGAGAATCATCTTCTTCAGGTTGCTGAAAATGATCCAGGACCAGTTGACCGGTGTCCCAACCGTGACGGCGATCATCATCTCGAAGAACCTTTGAGTGTAGTAGTAACTTTTCTCTCTGCACAGGACAGATTTTCCCAGAATCTCGCAGAGAATCTGGTACTTGTGAGAAAGTTGACTCTTAGCACCCCAGGGTTTAACCGGGATGTCAGATCCAGAAAATTTGTGACACATTTCTTCCATTGTCGCCGGGGAATAGGTTAGGTCGGTTACCCCTTCATTGGGTAAACCGCAGTATACAGCGAAATCCGTCTCGCTGAAAAGGAATTTTTGCCCGTAAACTTGTGCAACGAGTATCTCTCGATGCACCTCTTTCACGGTTTCAAACAGTTCTTCGACTACAAGGTAGTCGATGATGAACCTGTTTTCAAGAAAGTTTCTTAGCCCACTCCTTTCTATGGCTAAGAACATTTCCTTTACCTCATGATCCTCATACTGGTAGATTGATTCAAAATCTGCCAGTAGGATCTTCTTGGCTAGCGAGTTGGTATTCATGTTTGTTTTTGAGAGAGAAAAGGATTTTATCTTAAGGATGATACTTGTGAATAGTGAACTTATGATATTTTGAGAGGATTAAGGTTGGTTTATATAGCCCGGGGATTCGGCTTGGTAATTAATAAGGTTAAGCATGCCTGATGATGTCATCGGCTATTTAATAGACTTAACTTGTTGAAGTAACTAATGGTTATTTCCAAGGTAAATCTAATAATTACTAAGATAGCAATGATGAAAAATATCTATTGACAAGATGTAAGTCTCCCTCTCTTGATGATGGACACATGTCGTCAT
The DNA here is from genome assembly GCF_907164915.1 of Impatiens glandulifera. Taxonomy (NCBI): domain Eukaryota; kingdom Viridiplantae; phylum Streptophyta; class Magnoliopsida; order Ericales; family Balsaminaceae; genus Impatiens; species Impatiens glandulifera. The sequence goes on along the minus strand of NW_025919685.1, from coordinate 106,770 downwards.
CTCGATTGTGGTAGACTTGTTTTTAATTAATCACAGGCTTCATTTTTCAAAACATGCACGAAAACTCGGTTAGTCATCTCAGGTTAACCGGAAAAATTCATTTCATCAGACCAGAGTGCATATGTACTAAGCGGTTTTCCATGACCAGTTTTAGTAGGATATTTCCGTTTATGAAAAATAGTTGATTGATATCAACAATTGTTCAACTTTGGATTTGTTTTATCCACTTCAACCTAGTTATTTCAACCGTGTAGTAAACATACATTTGTTTTGAGATAATGAAGTAATCGGGCATAACTGGAGACTTCCTCCCGGTTAGCATTTTTGATTTATTAATGGCCTATTTGAATATGGTTTGAGAAGCTTTAGCTTCTCCCTGAACACATATCCCGGTTTTTATATATACATGCATACATTTATATCAATTGATTTAAATTAGTAAGACCCATGATATTTCGAAAGTGTGAAAACTTAGCTTCCTGTAGCGGTTTCGTGAAGATGTCCGCTACTTGTTGCTCGGTCGACACATATTCCAACCGGATGTGTTTCTCCTGAACATGCTCCCGGATGAAATGGTGTCGGATGTCGATGTGCTTTGTTCTTGAGTGCAACACTGGATTGTATGTGATCGCTATGGCGCTGGTGTTGTCACAGAATATTGGAGACTCTTTTGCTTCTATTCCGAAGTCCCTGAGTTGCTGTTGAATCCAGAGGAGTTGTGCACAGCAGCTTCCAGCCGCTAAGTACTCCGCCTCTGCGGTTGACGTTGCAACGGACGTTTGTTTCTTGCTGCTCCAGGTAACTAACCGGTCACCCAGAAACTGACATGTTCCACTTGTACTCTTTCTGTCGATTTTGCACCCCGCGTAATCGGCATCTGAGTAGCTTATTAGATTGAAACTCGAGTCTTTTGGGTACCAAAGTCCCACTTCTTGAGTTCCCTTCAGGTATTTCAAGATTCTTTTAGCCGCCGTATAATGAGATTGCTTTGGATTTGCTTGGAACCTCCCGCATACTCCAACCGCAAACAGAATATCAGGTCGGCTTGCCATGAGATACAACAGCGATCCGATCATTCCTCGATACGCGGTGATGTCAACGGCCTGACCATCTTCATCTTTGTCCAGCTTCACGGAAGGACTCATTGGCGTAGCCGCTTCGGCACATGTATCCATTCCAAATCTCTTCAGCAGTTCGGTTGTATACTTCGGTTGGCTTATAAATATTCCGGCTTCCATCTGCTTAACCTGAAGTCCTAGAAAGAAGCTCATTTCCCCCATCATACTCATTTGAAATCTATCAGTCATCATTTTCGAAAATTTGTCACATAACTTTGGATCGGTTGACCCGAATATGATATCATCAACATAAATTTGAACAAGTAGAATTTGCTCCTTTCTTTCAAATTTAAAGAGAGTTTTGTCTACTGAACCTATTGTAAATTTGTGATCAAATAGAAATTGAGTCAAAGTATCATACCAAGCTCTTGGAGCCTGTTTCAAACCGTAAAGGGCTTTATTCAGCCGGTAAACGTGATTTTCATGTTCTGGATTTTTAAAACCGGGAGGTTGATTAACATACACCTCTTCATTTACTTTACCGTTTAGAAAAGCGCTTTTAACATCCATTTGATAAACTTTGAACTTTTTGAAAGCTGCATATGCTAAAAATATTCTAATGGCCTCAAGTCTAGCTACATGGGCGAATGATTCTTCAAAATCAATGCCTTCTTCCTGTTTATAGCCTTGAGCCACTAGCCTGGCTTTGTTCCTCGTAACTAAACCGTCTTCATTGAGTTTATTTCTGAATACCCATCGTGTGCCTATAACCGGTTTGTTTTTCGGTCTAGGAACTAGGTACCAGACTTTATTTCTCTCAAACTCGTTTAATTCCTCTTGCATTGCCAAGATCCAATCTGGATCTGACAGTGCTTCATCCACCTTTTCCGGCTCAATTTGTGATATGAAAGCAGAGTTTCCATAGTGATCCAAATTTTGTTGCCTAGTTCGGACGGGTGAGGATATGTTACCTATTACTAGTTCAAGAGGATGATTTTTGTTCATTCTGAGGTTAATCCGAGACGTGTCTACCAAGTTTCGGCTGGCTGATCAAGGTTAGACTGATCGGTAGGTTGAACAGAGTCAGACCGACCGATTTCTTCAGTAGAAACTGAATCGTCAACTTTCTGCGGTAAAGCAGCTTGATCAGGTTGAATTTCAACATCAACCGCTTGGTCCTTGACAAAACGTCTAAAAACCGGAACCTCGTCTTCATCATCAGAATAGATATTGAAATTTTCCATTCTGTTGTGAAGGTCGAAGGGTAATGCAGTGTTTCGCTCAACCGATTCATCGAAAACAACGTGTGCGGTTTCTTCAACTGTTAAAGTCCTAGTATTGTATACTCTGTAGGCTTTACTTACAGCTGAATATCCCAACATTATTCCCTCATCGGATTTAGCATCAAAAGCGGTCAAGTATTTCTTGCCGTTATTATGAACAAAGCATTTATTACCGAAAATCCGAAAATACCGTACACTTGGGATTTTATCAAAATAAATTTCAAAAGGAGTTTTCGAAAACCGTTTAGTTACTAGAGATCGATTTTGTGTATAGCAAGCGGTGTTGATAGCTTCAGCCCAAAACTTTTGAGCGATACCCGAATCGGCTATCATTGACCTTGCGGCTTCCTTGAGAGTTCGGTTTCTTCTCTCAGCCAGGCCGTTTTGTTGAGGAGTTCTGGCACTAGACAACTCGTGCCTAATACCGGAATCATCAAGAAAAGTAGTTAAGTTACTGTTTATAAACTCAGTTCCTCTATCACTTCTAATTTTGTTTACTTTAATAGATCTTTCATTTTGTATTCTTAAAATCAGTTTAATCAAGTTTGGAGTTGCTTGATTTTTAGAAGCCAGAAAGGTAACCCAAGTAAATTTAGAGTAATCATCAACAACTACCATAGTATAATGCATGCCTCCTAAACTCGTAACTTTAACCGGACCGAACAAGTCCATATGCAACAGTTCTAAACATCTTTCAGATTGATAATTTCCTTTACTTTTAAAAGATGATTTCACTTGTTTTCCCATTTGACATGCAGCACATACTTTATCTTTTGAAAATTTAACATTTGGAAAACCGTGAACCAGTTCCTTGGAACAAATAAAGTTAATCGTTTTGAAATTCAAGTGATTTAACCGTTTATGCCAAAGCCAATTTGGATCATTTCCGGCTATCATACACACAGGTTTTTCGAAATCAGTTTTCCAGTTCACTTTGTAAATGTTTCCTATCCGGTTACCGGTTAACAGAGTGTCATCATTTTGATTTTTGACTAAACATGAGTTTTTATGAAATTCAACTTTGTAGCCCACATCACACATTTGTCTTATGCTTAATAAATTAAAACTTAGTTTTTCTATTAATAGCACATTATTTATCGCTAATTTACCATGGACAATCTTACCCTTGCCCACAGTTTTACCTTTTGAGTTATCCCCGAATGTGATGAATGCTCCGGTTTCGTACTTGATGTCGGTCAGTAGTTCCTTGTTTCCGGTCATGTGCCTTGAGCATCCACTGTCCAAGTACCATTCAGACTTCCTTAACCGATTGCTTCTCCTAACCTGCAACAAACAATTATTTACACCTTTTTGGTACCCACATTTAGTTGGGTCCAAGATTGATTAGTCCTTTTGGGATCCAGACTTGAATTAGTCTGATCACTTTTCCGGTTATTGTTTTGATAATATTTGGCTTAATTTCTTGGCCGTTGCTCAAGAGTGCCTTATGTGGTGATGGACTTCTTTGATGTCGGTTTTTACTTTTATTTGGTTTCCGGTTGGCTTTCCTTCTCTCAGGATGAAGCCATTTTTCAGATTCGTTGGGACCTACATACTTAAGTGTTTCTTCCGGTTTTAGGTCATTTTCTGTTTGTGAGCTTTTGACAAATTTTATAAACGGAAGATTATTTTTCGTTAGTTTCATCCCGTTAGATTGTTTCGTTTCATTTTGTTTACTTGGATCATAACCGATACCATATCTACATTTCGGATGTCGTTTATAGTTACACATTTGTTTCACTGCTTGACGTGATCTCTCCCATGCAGCCGTAACGTACATTGCTCGTTCATCGGTTTCTATTACCGGTTGAACTGTCTCCTCATTATCTGAGAATAGTTCATCCGATTCATACGTTTCAGTTTTATGTGTTTTATTGTTTTCATCATTTACTTGTTCGGTTACAGGTGTTGGCATATATGCAGATATATTTCTGAACTCAACAACCATTTGGTTGAGTGCAGATACTAGATCTTCTTTAGTAAACTCATCAGAAGAGAAATCAAATACCTCTTCGTCGTTTGCCATGAAGCATGTTACTTTCTCTTCACCATCTTCATTGTCGGAATATGCCCATTCACTTCCACCATCGGATGCAATGAGAGCTTTTTGGATCTCCTTTCCTTCATCAGCACGTTGATCATCATTTCTTCGGTAGTCGTTTCGTTGATTATTGTTGTTTCCCCGATAATTGTTTCCTTGATTATTGCTTCCTTGATACCGGTTGCTTTGATAATTATTACCTTGATAATTTCCTTGATAATTTCCTTCCGGTTTTCTATCGTCTCTTCTTGGTTTTCTACACTCTGACCTAAAATGTCCAAAACCATCACAGTTATAACATCTTTTATTTGATTTATCTACATAGTTATAATTGAAATCATTATTAGATGGTGGCTGGCTCTTCTTCATGAATTTCCCGAATTTCTGGGCTAGCATTGCCATCACATCGTCGGTTATTTGATCAGTATTTTTGACTGGAGCCGGTGCGGTTGATACTGGAGCCGCCGGTTCCACCGATGTGACCAAAGCTCTTGTTGCAGTAGATGTTTCATCTTCGATCCGAGAATTGATCTCGAATTCGTAGGCTTTCAAATCCTCAAACACATCATGCAGTTTCATCTGCCCAAGGGTGCTGGACTCCCTCATCACCATGGTCTTGATATCCCACGTGCTTGGCAATGATCTTAGAGCCTTGATGATCACTTCTCGGTTGTCATACTTCTTTCCGAGTGTCTGAAGCTCGCTTACTACGCTGGTGAACCGGTTGCTAAATTCTTTCATATTTTCTCCAGGTTTCATCCTTATGTTTTCGTACTTCTGCGTAGCCACCAAGATTTTATTCTCCTTGGTTCTTTCGTTTCCCTCGTGTATCTGGATGATCGTTTCCCAGGCTTCCTTTGCATTGTCACACTCTGATATTTTGTTCAAAGTGTTATTATCTATAGCTTTATAGATATGCCTCATGCAATGGTTGTCCAGGTTGCTTCTTCTCCGATCTTCACTTGTCCACTGGCTTTCTTCCTTGTTGATCTTGATCGGTCCTTCTTTCAGGACTCGGCTCATCTCATCATCTAATGTTATCAGATGTAGATACATCTGTTTCTTCCAACTGCTAAATGCTTCGCTGTTTAGCATTGGCGGCTTGTCGCTGTGAGTCATGCTTCCCACCATCTTTGGTTGCTTGAGTGCTAAGAGCCTCGCTCTGATACCACTTGTTAGGATCGGGGACGCCCTTGGAGGACCGGGGTGTTTTCCGGTTTACGTGAGGGTGGCCGCTTACAACAACACACAACTTGGTGATAGTCCGGTTAGAGACTAAAACCGTTCTCAGCACTGCACAGCCTGTCACAGACTCTTGAACCGGGTTCAAGGGCGGAAATGTCTGTTTCAGGTTGAAGCAACTTTTGCGACTTTAGATGAGATTTAAGAAGGAGTCGATTTAATGGAGGTGAGTGACCGGTTTTAGAAGAACGATTAGTTTGCGGTTTACGTTTAGAAAGAGGGAAATGAAAGCAAAAGAAAGAACGCGAGGCAAGGAATTTGTTTATGGATGTTCGGAGCAAATCCTCCTACGTCACCCCTTCTTCTCAAGTTATGAGAAGGATCTCCACTAACTCTTTAGAGTTACAATTACACTTCCGGTCGAGCCCAACTTCGCTACTCGCCGGTTACACCAAACTCACACTTTGATGTAATACAACACAACACAATAATCACACACAAAGATTTCCGGTTTGACTATACCAGTTATAGAATACAAGACTTTATCTCTCTAGAATTGAATGCCTTATAACTTTCACAATTTCAACTACTCGTATTCACAACTTGCTGCTTGCTACTGTAACTCCATTTAATGAAGACGTTTGATCTTCCTTTTATAGCTGAAAGTAGCCAACGGTTACTTTCTTCTCTCTCTTGCGGATTGGTTGATCATTAGCACGCCTATTTGCAGAAGGGTTTCTTGCACGTTTCAACTTCCTCAACACCTGGCATTCATGCAGGTGACTCTGAGTATATGATGACATAGGCGGTTTTCAGATTGATACACGTGTTCAACATCCGCCTCCGGTTGTCAGCATCGGATCAGCAAAGCATCATTGCTTTCCTCGCATGCTTCTGATCGGATCCGATCTTCTTTTATTCTTTCAAGACACGTTTCTTCCGTCATGGTACGTCACTCTTGAGATTTGAATCTTCTGACTTTTGATCTGTACTTTCCGGTTTCTGTGTCTTGTGCATTAGGATCCGGTTGGGGTGTAATCTTCTGTTCTTCGTTAACCGGTTGCTTGAGATAGTGAGACCGGTTCCTGTGATCTTTTGACTTGATCACTTGAGGCTGGTTTCTTTGAAGTAGTAACAACCGGTTATTGATGCAAGATTTCCGGTTCTGGTTTGTTTAGTACCTGCACATGAAATTTAGCTTCTGTTTAGTTTGTCTGGCCGGTTCTAAAATTAATCTACTTAATTTTTCTATCAGTTGTTTTGTGGTTGGTTATTTAAAAGATCCTTATTTCTTTTTGGGGGGATATTACCATTTTTGGACGTTTAGAAGATGATGTTTTCTTATTTAAAACACTTTGGCCTTTTTGTTCGTCTATCAACAATTTCATACGTACCCACATCCTAAAACCATTAACAAACTTTGTGAATAAATAAATAACTCTATTAACCAAATTATAACGAAATCATACATTCTCTAATTTTCTACTTTCAAATTCACTTAGATCTCGTTTTCTTTGAGATTGTCTACACATATTGCTTGATAGTATGTTCAACCAGTATCAAATATAAAACCAATTAGAACCATAAAAAACTAGATTATATAAAGAGTTAAGAAATTATATATTAGTTAAAAAAAAGTCTATTTCTTTTAAACGTTCTATAATGGCAATCATTACTAATCAAATATTAGTTATTATTTAGCATATATATGAGTTTAATAAAAGCATATATTAGTTAGCAATAAAGAGTAATCATTCCTCATCAAATGTTATCACCACATTTATGATGTATATTTTTAATTTTGAAAATGAGAATAGAATCAGTATCATTTGAAGAATATCATTACAATATCATTTAAAGAATCCAAGAATATCATTACAGTATTATTTAAAGAATCCAGAAATATCATTATAGTATACCTACATTTTCAACTCCACTACCACATTTGAAGAATCCATGAATATGTCATCAAAGTGTCAAGATAAGTCAAAGTCGAAAGGGTCAAAACCAGAAACCCTAGGAGAGAATCACATCAGAATCACGATTATCGGTACGTTCGGCACAATCGGTACGATCAACACGGTCGACACGTTTGGCACATTCGGCACAATCAAAACGGTTCCGCGAAATTCTGTTGTTTGATTTGTTCGTAGGTTACAAGAAATGTGGTCGGAGTCACGATCGTCGGCACATTCGATACGATCGACATAATCGGCACGTCTGGTACGTTTGTCTAGAAATTGTTCACTTGTGTCACGAATATTGGGTCGGGAAATCATAAATATAGTCGATAGGATTGTTTGAGAATAAGTTTGGGGTTGTGATTGCTCTAGGTCATCGATTGCTTTCAGTTCTTAGGTCATTAGGTTGTGAAATAGGGTCAGTAGTTGGCAAGTCTACGGTCATTTCAGGTTGTAGATTTTTTTTGGTTGTAAGTAAATTGGGTTTGGTTGAGTTGTATGCATTCTTAATTTGATGAATTCCAGTTCTTCTTCTAAGATGGGGAGAAAGAATAGGAATAGGATAAAAGAAGTGTATGACTTTGTGGAAATCGATTCAAGCAAGAAAACGATAGATAAAAAAGATTTTTGAGAAACCATAAATGCAGAAATAAAGCTCTCAGAATATTGAAAAATAAATGTAGAATGAAACTGAAAGTTTGAAGCTGAAATAAAAAAATGATAAAATATGGAAGGTTAAATATACTATATGGGAAAATCTCTACAGACTCAAGAATCAAATTGCGACATTGTTGTTCCAAGCAAAGAAAGGAGAGATTTTGCTCAGCAAGGAAAAACACAGCAAACCACTATCAAACTAAATATTCAATATCTTCAGGATTGGAACTTACTAAAAAAAGAGGAATACAAGAAGATCGTTAGTTGGTCTGTGGAAATAATGAAAGAACTTATGAAGTGCCCAAAAACCAAGACCTATAATATCAAAAGTAATTCCAGTTGAAAAGTTAATGAAGTTTGTAAGAAAAATGCAAGGCAGAAATATGAAGATGGGGAGAAATATAAAGGCAACCCATACTTAGGAGATTTTAAACCAAAAGTTGAGATTCTTAAATCCCTTTTGAGTTTAAATTATCTATTGAAGTGGAGGAAAAATGCATTAAAGAATGGGAAAATGTAGTTGTTGGGAACTACATAGGTATAAATCGTGTATCTTTTCTAGTCACTAAGGATGTTTTGTTAAAACAATGGGAGCATATGGGACTAAATCTGGAAAATATTCTGAAGTTGAGACACACATATGTTGGATCAAACTGTATGAAGCTGGAAAAATAGTCTGAAGGTATGAACCTACTCAACAAACCGAAGAAACAGCTCAAATTTGATTCAAACTAAGGAACATTTCAGCTCATATGTATATCGCAAAAACACTTAGCCATTTCGCTAGTCTCTTGGGGAAACCATTATATATGGACCCAATAACGGAAGAAAGTGAACACATCACATATGCTAAAATAAGCGTTGAAGTGCATCTTAGAAGAAATTTACCAGTTGTTAGTGTATATAATATAATAATATATTATATTGATATATTATTATATTATATTATATAATATAATATATTATATTATATTATATTATATTTTTCTTATATTGCATATATTCTAAAATATATTACATTATATTTTCCTTATATTGTTAATGTAACTCAAGTATAAATAACTTTACTATATTGAATAAAGAAGTACACTATTATTCTCTTTCTCTTAATCTTTTTATATGGTATTAGAGATTAGGCTCTAGGTTTTATAGCCGTTTAAGGTTTGTGTATTTATTTTTGAATATTGATGTTCACATTAATTCAATTTTAATGGATAAGTCTTCCAAGTTTGCATTCTCTACCGTTGTTGCTATCACAGACACTTCATTAGAGAACACTTTTCCCAAATTTTCTCTTACAGACATTCAATCTCTCTTACAAAAACTTCAATAAAATAATGGTACTACATCTTCTCCATTACTATCTTCTTCAGTGTAATCTACCACACCAAGTACTTCTATCTCATGGTTTTTTTATTCTGGATGTTGTAATCATATGACTTCTGAATCATATTTTCTCACATCCACTAGATAACATATTATTCCGTATGTTGTTCATACTGCTGATAATACTACTTTTAATGTTCAAACTATTGGTACCGCTCAAACCTATATTGTCCTTACCTAAAACATTTTTTTCCAAAACTTTTGTTAAATCTTATTTCTATTAGACAATTATATGATCTCAGTTTTAACATAACTTTTTTGAGTAATAGTTGTGTTGTGCAAGATCCTCAAACAAATAAAATCATTGGAACGGGACATAAAGTTGGACGTTTATTTGAATTCACTTCTCTATCTCTTCCATCACAATATTTTGTTGAAGCTATCACTTCTCAAATTTGGCACTCTAGATGAGGTCACCCTTCTAAAGATCGTTTGAGTTCTTTAATTTCTATTGGTACTTTAGGCTCTATTAAGACTGAAACTTTTGATTGTGTTTCTTGTGAGCTTTCTAAAGGACACACTTTACCTTTTTTTCTAATGATTCTAATTCCTTAGCACCTTTTAATATGATTCACTATGGGTGGTTTAAAATATTATGTGATATTTATTGACAATTTTTCTCTTAATACATGGATCTATTTGATGCGTAATAGGTTTGAATTATCCTCAATTTACATTCGGTTTGCTAATATGATTCAAACTCTATTTTCCTCCAAAATTAAAATCTTGTACACTGATAATGCCATGGAATACAAAGACACAAAATTCATAGAGTTTCTAGAACAAGAGGGCACAATTATTCAAAGATCCTGTCCCGAAACTTCTCAGCAAAATGGTCGGGTAGAACGAAAACATAGACACATTCCTAATGTTGTTCGAGCCCTTCTCATCTCGTCTTCTTGTCCCGATAACTTTTGGGAAGAAGCAACTTTTACCGCTATTTTTACTATCAATTACATTCTTTCTTCTGTCATAGTTAACATCTCTCCTTTTTAATGTCTTTTTAATCGAGATCTGAATTATCAAACTCTCAAAGTTTTTGGATGTGTTTATTTTGTTTTATTATAACCTCATGAATATAATAAATTAGAACCTCGAATTCGATTATGTTGTTTCTTAGGTTATGGAATCAAACACAAAGGATACAGGTGTTGGGATCCATTGTCTCAACGTCTTCGTATCTCTCATCATGTATCATTTTGGGAACATAAGATGTTTTCAACTATATCTAAATTTAGAGTCAATGAACCTCCTACTCATTTTTTTCGTGATCCTACCATACCTCTGTTTCCTGACATTTATTGTGTAGGACCATTTAACAACTCATGCGACTCAACTCCATATGCATTTCCTACATCGACATCTTCTCAATCTCAAAATTCGGCACATACCTCATCTGATCATATCATTCAAGAATTTTCTTATTTTCCACCACCATCACCAACATCAGCATCACCAACACCACCACCACCTCCTCGTCGTACCAATCGCGTAAGTCTACCTTCGATTCGTCTTCGTAACTTTCATGTGTACTCATCTATTATCTCTCTCCATAAACCTTGTACTTTTTGCGAGGCCAACTATAACCCTTTATGGCAGCAAACAATGACAGAAGAATTGCAAGCACTAACCAAGATAAAAACATGGGACTTGGTTGATTTACCTTCACATAAGTAAGTTGTTAGTTGTAAATGGGTTTTTAAAATTAAGACACGAGTAGATAGTTCAGTTGAATTATATAAAACTTGCCTTATTGCTAAGAGATATACTCAAGAATATGGTATTGATTATAAGGAAACGTTTACTCCTATCGCTTGATTGACCTCGATTAGTAGCCTCATTGTAGTAGCGGTTAGCAAAAGATAGAAACTATTTCAAATGGATGTCAAAATGCATTCCTTAATGGTAAAATAACAGAAGAAGTGTATATGCAACTTCCACTTAGGTATGATCATCCTCCAAATAAAGTTTGTAGACTCCGCAAAGCTTTTTATGGTCTCAAACATGCTCCTAAGGAGTGGTTCTCCAAATTTAGCTACACCATTAGTAATCTTGGTTTCAAATCCGGCTCTTATGATCATGTATTGTTTTTGCGTAAAATATATCAAGGTTGTACCTTACTTTTACTTTATGTGGATGACATGATAATTACTGGTGATGACACAAATAGAATTCGCAATCTCTAGAATTTTCTACATCAAAAATTTGAAATGAAAGATCTTCGACATTTAAGTTATTTCTTGGGACTTGAAATAGCTTCCGACAAATCTGGTTATTATTTATCACAAGCTAAGTATGCAACTGATCTTATATCTCGGGCTAGTATTACTGAAACAAAAGTTGTTAACACACCCTTTGACTCCACAGAACATTTGACTAATACTAATGGTACTCCACTAAGTGATGAAACACTTTATCGATAACTAGTTGGTAGTCTTATATATCTTAATGTCACTCGGCCAGATATTGTATATTCTGTCCATATCGTGAGTCAATTTATGTCATCTCCTCGTATAACTCATTTCTCTTTCATTCTTTGTATATTACGATACATTAGAGGAACAATATTTCATAGACTACATTTTGCTCACTCTTCTCCTCTAGAGTTATGAGCATACTCTAATGCTAATGGGGCAGGTGATCCAACTGATCGTCGATCCACTACTGGCTATTCTTTCTTTCTTGGAACATCTCTCATTTCAAGGAGAAGTAAGAAACAAACTGTTGTTTCTCGTTCTAGTACAGAATTTGAATATCGTGCTCTTGCAGATACTACCTCTAATCTTCTCTGGCTACAATGGGTACTTCAAGACATGGATGTTCCTTCATCCGCGGCTATTCCACTTTTCTATGATAATAATAGTGTAATGCAAATTGCTCATAATGATGTATTTCACGAACGAACCAAACATATAGAAAGAGATTGTCATCTGACATGATGTATGGTACCATACAATTGATTCCCATTTCTTCGCAAGCTCAGATTGCTGACATTTTTACCAAATCTCATCCTCCTTGACGTTTTCAAGATTTAGTCTCCAATCTCAAGATGTTCAATGCTCTTCCACCTTGAGCTTGAGGGAGGGTGTTAGTGTATATAATATAATAATATATTATTATATAATATTCTATAATATAATATATTATATTCTATTCTATAATATATTGTATTATATTTTCCTTATATTGCATATTCTATAATATATTATATTATATTATATTTTCCTTATATTGTTAATGCAACTCAAGTATAAATACCTTTACTATATTGAATAAAGAAATACAATATTATTCTCTTTCTCTTAATCTTCTTACACCAGCAAAGATGACAATAGTTGATAAAAGAGGCAAACCATAGACATAGATATTACGTATGAATGGAGGCCAAATAGATGAGCGTTCTGCAACACTTTTGAACATCCTAGTAACAAATGTGCAAAAGAAATTGAAGAACATAAGAAAAAGCTAAAAGTTTAGGAGCAAAATGAGGAAGTTGAAACTGAAGAATCAAACAATTAGAATGAGGAAGCTAAAGATAGAGATGCAGATGATGGGAATGATGAAGAATCAAAGGAAATGAAAGATGAAAAATTATAAAAAAATGATAAGTTAGAGGAAGGAAAATGGGAAGAATCAGAGAAAAAAGTGATAAGAATGAAGTGGATGATAGTGAAGAGGAAACATTGAAAGTAGACCAAATCAAGTCAGAAAAAATGAAGCAAAAGAATGTGAATGTAAATGTGAAATTCCTAAAATACTGAAACGTAATTCATTTTATCAGATTAGTGATGGCTCCTCTAAAGAAAAACAGATCCAAGGGAATGAAGTTAATGTTCACAAACAATAATCATCAAATGCAACAGTTCAATCACCAATAAAGAAGCATAAAGCCAAACATGTGATAATCGATAATAATATGTTTAAAGCATACACACAAAATGAGTCTGAAGAACGAGTCTAAAGACTATGAGGAAAACATAATTTATAAACCCTAAAATGAACACTTATGAATAATCTACCCTAATATATTTACCTCTATGAAGAAGAATCGATTTGCATTGATTTATATTGAGGAATAATGATTCTGAAGATGTTGAAGATTGAAAGAGGCTTTAGGCAAGGTTGTGTCTATGGAATCAATGAGTTGGATGTCACCGAGCATGAGGGAAGCGATTTCGGCGAGGTGTGAGTTAGGGTAGGGTTTGGGGTTGGAGGGAGAGTTTGAGTGAGGAGAGAGAAGCAAATGAGGGAAAATGAATATTTTTCTATGTCCCTAAACTTTGGGTATAGTATTTTGGCGCCAAAAAAGTGCGTACGCGTTATAATAAAAAATAATCGACTACTGGAACTGCAGCTATGTTTGCTTTACACAATACTTAATGCTTAATAGTTTTGGATTGAAGGGTTATGCAACTATATAAGCATTAATCTTAATTGAGCGCTGAAATACAATATTTCCCGCAATAATTAATTTAAAGGCCAATGCAGTATATATTGCAGATCGAATAGAATTTTGCATAAATAATTTTCTACTCTCAGGTACAAATTTACATATTTACCTAACAACTATTTATGCATTAAATTGGAATAAGTGTTAAACTATAATATTTACCTCAATAACTAATTTGAAATCCAATACAGTATATATTGAAGATCTAATGATATTTTTGCGTAATTAATTTTTAACTCTCGGGTAGAAATTTGTATATTTACCTAGCAACTACTTATGCATTATTTTAGATTGAGAACTATACTACAATATTTTCCGCAATAACTAATTTTAAAGGCCAATATAATATATATTGCAGATCCAATGACAATTACGTAATTAATTTTCAATTCCCGGGTAGAAATTTACATATTTACTTAGCAACTACTTAGGCATTATTTTGGACTGAGCGTTGAACTATAATATTTCTTGCAAAAACTAATTTAAAAGGCCAATGTAGTATATATTGTAGATTCAATTCCATTTTGCGTATATAATTTTTAACTTTCGTGTAGAAATTTGCTTATTTACCTAGAAACTACTTCTGTATTATTTTGGATTAAACGTTGAATTGCAATATTTCTCGCAATAACTAATTTAAAAGTCCAATATATTACAGATCCAATGGTATTTTATGTAATTAATTTTTAAATCTCGGATAGATATTTGCATATTTACCTAGAAACTACATATGCATTATTTTGGACTGAGTGTTGAACTGCAATATTTCCCATAATAACTAATTTTAAAGGATAATGCAGTGTATATTGCAATTCATTATCATATTGCATAGTAAAAAAAATGTGGCCACAAGGAGGTTAAGTATACATAGCCCGTAAACACACTTAACCGAACGCATAACTTTCCGCCTAACGGTTCAAACCTAGAACCTCTCAAGGAGGCTGAGGATATTCACCTCTTGATGTCACTAGACTAGAAGAGAGGATCATTTTGCATAATTAATCTTCACATTCATGAACAACGAAAATTATCAGAGTACTTGTTTCATGTAATATAATTAGAATATTGCAAAATTAAACAATACATATTATAAAAATAATATGAACTAAGTCAGTATGTACATTTGAAAATATAACATCAAAATATGTCATCTCATTATTGTCCTTCACCTTCTAAATGCTCAACATCTCTATTTGTACTACTATTCGAATCAGTTTGTAGATTGTCACTTTCCTCCGAATCACTTCCATGCAATTCAGTTTCTTCGAATCCATTTAACTCAACATTAATAACATATTGATCACTCAAATTTTTGACATCATATAAGAGAATATTTAGGGATATAATCACTAAAAATCTACAAACCCAAATTTTAAATTAAAATAATTATTTTGATTTCTTTTCAAATAAATAAAATTAAGATAATTAACTTCAAGACCAAATATATATTTAAACAATTAATTAGATTAATTATTGTGATAATTAAAAGCTAATTAATTAAGGACAATGGACAAAGTAAAAAAAATTGGAATAAATATTTTACTCATTTTATCTTAAAACAATATTTAAAAAAATCAAGAGATTAAAAATAAATAATTTAAGATGAAATGTGGTACTCATTTCATCCCCCAAAACTATTTACTTGACCCAAAATTATAAATAAAATGGTAAAATATTTATCATATTTATTTGTATTATTTTGTGTATTTTAAAAGATTAAAATTAAAGCCAAAAGGGTGAAAGAAAAATCAATTTCAAATAAACTCTAAGGTTTTAAAATAAAAATCAAATATGCAATCGGATGTAGCTAAAATTCGGAAGAATGATTATAGCCGAAGCCGCAACCATTGAATATACGTTGGATTGTCATTCAACGCCCATAAGAAGTCTGCGTCACCCACTATAAGAGAATAAGACGCGCGCGTAAAACAACGCATCACCAAACGACTGCTCGAATGTCGTCTCCTCCAAGACGGACGTAACGCCCACGCCTTGACGGAACTCTAACGAACGCTCCACGCTCACCAACCTTCTTTCCGTCTATAAGCATGAATCATGCCTATTCTGGAAAGTTGGATGAAGAGCAGTCAAAATACCATAAATGGATTTTGGTTGATTCGTTCTACTTGAATCCCTCAACTCACTTCGGGAGGCTATAAATAACCTTCCTTAACAAATATGAAGCCAAGAGATCCAATCTCTAATTTTAAATTAAAAGAAATAAAAAATCTGCCATTAAAGCTCAAACTTGTTAGATTTATCGAAATTTTATATAAGGCTCTAAAGCTTGGATCTATGCATCCCAAAAGCTTCTCTAAGACTTAAAGAGTGTTCTTCAATCCTTGGTATGTTTGCAATCACCCTTTAATTCATATTTTAGTTTAAATTTGATCTTTTATATTTTAATATTCACAAGTTTGTATACTGTCTAGTTGTAAAATTTTAGAATCCTAAGTTCATTTTCAAGATTTTTGGTTATGTTAGAATCAATCAATTATCAACCTTAAACAAATAATGTCAATTTTAAATTTTGAAAATCTAAAATTTTGGTTTGTTGTTCTTGGGTTAATTCTCAAGAATAGTTGCCCAAAAAACTTCCCAATATGTTCCAAATGATGTTGGACATCTATTTGAATCATTGATTCATCCCAATCATATTTGATCAAAATCAAATTTTTAAAAATAATTGAAAACTTTGAGTTCTTGATTTGATCCAAATGAACAGTTAGTGTTCCTGTTTTGATACCAATCAAGTATATGAAGTATAAGGAATCTATTTACAAGCTCATTACACTTCAAAACATGTTTAAAATTAAAAACTTAATTTTTAGCCATAAACTATTTTAAATGAATTGATCACTACCTAGATCGATTGATACTTGAGATGATGTACTAAATGTTCATGAAAATTTGATATTCTTGAGGACCGATATGTCCAACTGAGGATCTTTGGTCAAAACTAAGAGGTCCGATCGATAAAAATTACCTAGGACCGATAGGTCTGATCAAATCTTTTCAGCCAGGACCGAGAGGTCCAACCGATGTTCTTCATCTAGGACTGAGAGGTTCGACCGAGGATTTTAATATCCGACCGAGAAGTCAGACCTAGGTCATAGGTTCATTGTATCCATCGGGGGATAAAACTTAGGTCCTAGATATTTTTGGGATATTTCTACAAAAAACAAATATTTTGATAAAGGCTTGTTTATGATTTATTTTAAACCCTAATGTCTTATAAACTGATATTCTTCATGTATTTTTATCCATATTCATCATTAGTAATAGGCCAGCATTTAAATAAATTATGTTACAATTCTTTAAATAACGCAAAACATACGTGTGTCTATGACGAAAAGAATAATCAGTCAAAATAATATGTTATAAAACCGAATTTTCAAAACTCAATTTTATAAATTATGGACCGTTTTAAAATGGGTACGAAAGATGAAACACGAAAACTCTTTCCCGAGTATCACCAAACTACAAACTAGAAGAAACTCTAGTTAAAAATACGTTTGTACACGTTTGTCATTTTTATTAATTTTTATAAATCAATTGGTGACTCTGTTTAAAATAAATAACCTTTAAAATTAATTATTTTTAATTAATTTAAACAAAAATGTTTATAAAAAATTCATATTGTAATTTGATTACTGTAAATCCCATGGTTATTTAAATTTGAATCCAATTTAATTATTTGTAATTAATTTTTAAAAAAAACTATTAAGAATTATTTTAAATCTTTTAAAATGATGTTTTATTTTAAAAAAGATTCCTGACATGCAAACCGAGGTTGAGCTTCAACAGAACCAAAGGGTTTTTCCGTGGATTATAAGAGGAATATACAATTTCATGGTAGGATACTCTTGTTGATACACCACTTAATTTATCCTTATTTCATTTATCTTTCCCTTGCTTTTGTTTTGCAAACGGGCATCCATATAGAATTATGATCGTTCGTCGTGGTTGGATAATTCGAATAGTAAACTTTTATAGCTTGTTGAGAAAGAACAAATTGGTCATACTTAGCATATCTCTATTTCATGTTCACGTTAATTTGTACTAGAGTATTCTAATTCAATAATCTCCACCAAAAGTCCATAGTAAGTAAAATTATTTGCAAGAATGTAAATACATTAATGGTTGATTTATTAGATCCAAAATCATCGGCCTTCCACTCATATCCGTTAATGAAGTACGTTGAATATCTAGTTGATGGAGTCTTTGGAACAAATAATATGAAATACGTTAATTCTTTGTCAAGATCCCCTCTTTGTTCTTGTTAAACCTTCAAAGTGAATTATAATAATGTTTAGATCAGAACCATGATGAGAATTGAAATCTTTAGTTCATCACCTTTGATTGAAACCATTATGATAATTGACAATCTATTTCATTAGGATCTAGTTCAGCATTAATACCACAAAAAGTCCTTCAATAATGAAATAAAATAAGTTATTAAATTCAAAATTAACAATTATTAAATGATGGTTCAATACATATAATATGGATCCACCTCGGGACAATTTAGTATGACATACGTGTGAGAAAATAAAGAAGCTTGTACAGTTTGGGAAGGGGTTTTGATTGATCAAAAAGAAGAATCTACTTCAACCGATATGCCCTTCATTCAATTTACATTTTTTTGTTATTAGACTTCTAGAATATTTTATTAAATATATTTTCTATTTTCATACCTTTCTAATTGTAATTAGAAAAATAATGTTTCTTTGCTGGTCATAAATCTCTCTTTGAACCACCACTTCTATGTCCTATGTAATTGAAAATCGAAATTGGTTTTTCAGTTTTGTTCACTAAGCCTTCATTGTTCTTTTTTGGTTGTCTTTGCTTGCAATATACATTCGATTCAAAATAATATGAATCAAATGTTGATATATTTCTTCAAGAATATAGGCATTGCATATGGATACTTCAATTATAACTTTGTTTTTCACCTTATTATTCACACTCTTTAGAAATCTAAATTGAAAAATGTACAAATTATGAAATATCTTTAATTATTTTGTATAAAGATAATACAAAATATATATGTACATATCTCTCAAAGGGATACATCCATATGTATTGTACAAGACCTCCTATTTTTACTTCATATGGTAAATGTATCAAAAGATGTTCTATTGAATCAAAAAAGGAATGTGGAAAAATCTTTTCTAGGTCGCATAAAATTAAAGGAATTTGAGCTTGTAAGTTATACAGTTTGTCTAAGCTCAAAGTTGAACAATTTAAGTCATGCATGAAATTACTTAAATTAGCCAAGGTTCCCCATAGGAATTTAGGTAATATTTTCATGAATGCAATTGGCAATAACATTTCTAAAAAATCATGATAGTCGTGACAAATTTAGGTAATAACCCCTAGATTCTGTTGTGTCAACATATCTTGACAAATTGGACACAAAACCATCTGGAAATTTCAACGTCTTCAGCCATTTGTAAATTATGATATTTTCTACTCTCGTCAAGGTATAAGAAGCCTTCTTTGGCTTATGAGACATTGTATCATGATCAACATTTTCTCTTGACGATTGCAAAAAAAAACATATCATTCCTAGCGTTAAGGATGTCTTTTGTCTTAGCCTTCACATTCATAATGGTATTTATAATGTTTTCAAACACAATCTTTTTAATATGCATAAAATACAGAAGTTTTAACCAATACGGAAGCTCCAATAAAATACTTCTCTTAGTCCACTTGTGATGATCACTAAATCCATGAAGATACTCATTGAGAGTTTCACTTACAAATTTGTAATGTGAAATTTCATACCATATTTTATTGTCATCATTTATATGGGGATGAAGAGTTGTTTCACTCGGTCTTTTGTAAAATATTGTGTGTCATTTCTATAAGGATTCTCTGACGACATAAATTGTCGATGACAATCAAAATAACAAGTCTTTCGGCCATATTTTAATCGAAAAAAATTATATTTTTTCATACATATTGGACAATTATCAATTTAATGAGTACTCCAACCTGACAACATTCCATAAGTATGAAAATCACTAATAGTCCATAATAACAATGTCTTCATGTTAAATGTTTCACCCTGGGAAACATCATAGGTAGGAACACTAACATTCTACAACATTAGTAACTCATATATCAATGGTTAAAGTAAAATATTAATATTTCTTTGTGGACTTTAGGCCCAGAAATAATTAGTAAAATAAACATATATGGTGACTTTATGTACATACCCTATGGTAGATGATTCAGTGTTACAATTACTGGACAACATTCTAAATTGTCCGAAAGGAGAAAATCTATTTGAACAAAGGGTAAGTCGAACATTCTTATGCTCGAGTGAAAATATTAGATAATGATGAACAAACCTCTTCCAAGCCTCTTCATCATAAGGATGACACATGATCTCGGGTTTGTTAACATGACAACCATGTCATGTCATGTGAGCGGCTATCACATTAGATGCGTACAACCTTTGCAACCTGGGAGAAAGTGATAAATAAAATTATTATTAATGGGGCTTCGGTTTAACTACATTTTCTTTGAATTTAGAAAGATTACAAAATCTGCATGTTTGTTTATCAATATATACTCCCAAATAAAGCATGCAACCATCTCTTCATACATTGATTCTAATCACAAGAAAACTCAAATCTTCAACCAATTTCTTCATTCTATAAAAATTATCCGGCATACAATTATTTTTTGGGTGATATTGACCTAATGTAATCAATATTTTGATTTAAAGCATTCTCGGACCAATTGTTCTTGGATTTCATATTAGGTTGTTTTACCGTAGCTAATAGTTTAATCTCTCTTTGATGACTAAGTCAGATTAGTTGATGTGGTGCGTTCAATGCTTTCCAAAACCTTTAAGATAAAATATGTGTTTAAATTGGTAGAAACTTCATTCCTTACATTTGGTTGGTAACTTGATGTCATGTCATATAGCATTGAGTCATACACATTTGATCTTTTATTGTAACCTAGCGAAGGTCGTTTACGTTGATAGTTGTATACCTTTGAGTTTTGAATTGGTTCCCCATGAGCAACACATGTATAATAGTTTTTTGTGAATGCATGTCTTAGAAAATGATTATGGCATAATTCAGATGTAATGAACTTTTGAATATGACATTTTTCTTGCAAGGGAACCTAATTTTTTCACCATCAATATAAGCAAGTTTGAGTTGTGGAAAATGAAATTAACTTTTCTAAACCTTTTAAAAGTATTTCCATGCATTCAGGTTTCTTATTGTATATCCAAAACCGATCATACATCATTTTGTATATATGTAATCTACAATATATATAATCAAATATAAGAATAATATGTATTTATTCAAATATATAAATGATATTGTATATGAAATCATATATAAGAATAATATGTGATATATATAATTAAAGAAAAGATAAGAATAATATGTTAAATATATGAAATGTATTCAAGATCTTGATTAAAGGTTGAAGATTCCCTAAAAAGGTGATACAACATGGAAACATACATGAAAATAAGAATATTATCTAGTTATATATATATAAATAATAAAGATAAATAATATAAGCAAGTTTGAGTTGTGGAAAATGAAATTAACTCTTCTAAACCTTTTAAAAGTATTTCCATGCATTCAGGTTTCTTATTGTATATCCAAAACCGATCATACATCATTTTGTATATATGTAATCTACAATATATATAATCAAATATAAGAATAATATGTATTTATTCAAATATATAAATGATATTGTATATGAAATCATATATAAGAATAATATGTGATATATATAATTAAAGAAAAGATAAGAATAATATGTTAAATATATGAAATGTATTCAAGATCTTGATTAAAGGTTGAAGATTCCCTAAAAAGGTGATACAACATGGAAACATACATGAAAATAAGAATATTATCTAGTTATATATATATAAATAATAAAGATAAAAAATAAACACTGGTAAAAAAAGGATTTTTACCGACGGTTTTTCCCGAAGGTTTTGTAAACCTCTCCTAAATACTCCCGAGAGGAACAAATCCTTCGGGATTAAAAATAGATTCCGAGAGGGGTGTAAAACCTTCGGTTTTATTCATTATTACCGAAAGTTCTACAAAGAACTTTCGGTTTTTACCTTCCCAAAAAACCCAAAAAAATTCTAAGTGTTGGATGTGGGTTATTTGCGAAGGTTTTCTGAAAAACCTTCGGTTTTGAAATCCCTTGGTTTTTTAATTGCGAAGGTTATTCAAAGACCCTTCGGTTTTTCCTTTTTTGAAAATCTTATTTCCGAAGGTTTTACAAAGAACCTTCGGTTTTGCTCATTAAAAAAAAATTTAAATTTTTGAAATTGTTTTTTCCGAAGGTTTTTTATTAACCCTCGGTTTTGACTAATATCAAAACCGAAAGTTTTATGAAAGCCTTCGGCCTCAACCTCTATAAATACAAACCCTAACCCTTCTCTTTTTCATTCCGCTCATTTCTCTCTCTTCCGTCGCCGCCGCCTGCCTCCTCCAAGCCGCGGGTTCTTCTCCTCTCTTCAGGTAATTTGTTTCATTTGGTTTTTTTGTTTTGTTTATTATAAGATTTAGATTTCTTAAGTTTATATATATATATATATTATAGATCTAGATTTATGTTAGTTTACGTTATTTTGTTTGATTAATATATATATATATATATCTGAAATGCATTTAGGATATGGGTGATTCGACATGGAATAGACTTCGGCGTACACCGGAGAAACTGCCTCTGTGTTACCAGAATCTGATAGCACAATCAGAAATTGCGGCACGTGAGGAAGAGGTAAGAAAGATGACGCTGGAAATGGAACAAATCCGATTAAGGGATGCGGAAAGAGGTCGTTTGCTCAGTGAAATCAAAGCGGACCGGGCCGAAATGTCTCAGAGATTAGAGAATCTCGAACAGGAACTTGTGGTGTTGAGGAGTCGACAGAATCAACCACCCCGTCCTTCCACCCCATCTAATAATTAATTAATTTCTAGATTTATTATGTTTTTATTAGTTTTTCCGTACGAACGATGACAATATTTGTATGTGTTTTGTTTTAATATTCATGAATTATTAGTATTATGTTTGGTTGGTTTGTTTTGGTTTGGTTTGAATATGTTGTTAATTAATTATATGTTCTATCTGTTTACTTTTAATCTTTTATAAAAAAAACAGCCTTGCCAAAACCGAAGGTTCGTTTCAAAACCTTCGGTTTTAACCCTCTTTTAAAAAAATCTAAAGGGCAAAAACCGAAGGTTTATTTGAAAATATTCGGTTTTGACCCATGTATAAAAATATCTGAAAATTTTCTAAGTGTGGGGGAAGTGCTAAAACCGAAGGATTATTTGAAAACCTTCGGTTTTGACCCATGTATAAAAATATCTGAAAGGGCTAAAACCGAAGGTTTATTTGAAAACCTTCGGTTTTGACCCATGTATAAAAATATCTGAAAATTTTCTAAGTGTGGGGAAGGGCTAAAACCGAAGGTTTATTTGAAAACCTTCGGTTTTGACCCATGTATAAAAATATCTGAAAATTTTCTAAGTGTGGGGAAGGGCTAAAACCGAAGGTTTATTTGAAAACCTTCGGTTTTGACCCATGTATAAAAATATCTGAAAATTTTCTAAGTGTGGGGAAGGGCTAAAACCGAAGGTTTATTTGAAAACCTTCGGTTTTGACCCATGTATAAAAATATCTGAAAATTTTCTAAGTGTGGGGAAGGGCTAAAACCGAAGGTTTATTTGAAAACCTTCGGTTTTGACCCATGTATAAAAATATCTGAAAGGGCTAAAACCGAAGGTTTATTTGAAAACCTTCGGTTTTGACCCATGTATAAAAATATCTGAAAATTTTCTAAGTGTGGGGAAGGGCTAAAACCGAAGGTTTATTTGAAAACCTTCGGTTTTGACCCATGTATAAAAATATCTGAAAATTTTCTAAGTGTGGGGAAGGGCTAAAACCAAAGGTTTATTTGAAAACCTTCGGTTTTGACCCATGTATAAAAATATCTGAAAATTTTCTAAGTGTGGGGAAGGGCTAAAACCGAAGGTTTATTTGAAAACCTTTGGTTTTGCCCTTAGATTAAAAAGTGTGGGAAGGGTAAAATCCGAAGGTTTTCAAATAAACCTTCGGTTTTGCCCATAGATTAAAAAAATATATTAACTCCTAAATTATTTTGTTTTTAACCAAATAATATTAACTACTAACTAATATAATCTATTGTGTGTTCTATTTTAAAAATTAATATTGTGTTTAATGTTAAAGTGTTTATGGTTGTGTTTGATTATTATATATAGATAAGTGTATTTGAATGTTTATGTTTGATTATCTTATGAATGTGTGTAATGTTTGATCATATGGATTATGCAATATTTGAAGGATATCAAATGTGTTAAATTAATGTTGTTGAAGGTTATTAGAAAATTGATAAACAAATGAATTTAACAAGTGGTAAAGTGATAATTCCGAAAGTTATTTAATGAACTTTCGGAAATAACTATCAAAAACCGAAAGTTAATAATATAACTTTCGGTTTTACCATTTCCAAGACCGAGAGTGTTATCTAAACCTTTCGGTTTTGATGGCTATTTCCGAAAGTAATGATAAAACTTTCGGAAACATCACTTCTCATTTCTTAAATTATAGTGGTTTTTACCTTCACATATAGACTCCTAACAAATATAATCTATTGTGTGTTGTATTTTAAAAATTAATATTGTGTTTAATCTTAAAATGTTCATGAATGTGTTTGATTATATAGAGAAGTGTATTTGAATGTTTGTGTTTGATTATCTTATGTATTTGTGTAATGTTTGATCATATTTATTGGAAAATGTTTTAAGGATATGAAATGAGTTAAATTGATGATGTTCAATGCTATTAGAAAGTGATAAACAAATGAATTTTAAATTTTTCCAAATTGTAAAACCGAAAGTTTATTATAGAACTCTCGGAATTAGTTATCAAAAACGAGAGATTATTTGACATCTCTCGGAAATATGAAATTGAAAACCGAAGGTTTTAGTCTAACCTTCGGGTTTTACATTGATAAAACCGAAAGTTTAAATAAAACCTTCGGTTTTTACATTCATCGAAACCGAAAGTTTAAATAAAACCTTCGGTTTTTACATTGATCAAAAACCGAAAGTTTTATTAAAACCTTCGGTTTTGATCAATATAAAAACCGAAAGTTTTATTTAAACTTTCGGTAATAATAAAAAATAAAAACCCCAGCCGCCTTTTCTTCTTCCCATTTCTTCTTTCCCTTTTCCCTTTTCGCTCCCGCTTCTCTCTTCCGCCCCCTTAGCCGAAATCGACGCCGCCTCCCACAATCGACGCCGCCTGATTGAAGACGCCGCCGACCAAGGACGCCGCCGACCCAAGACGACGAGCGACAGACGACGACGCCGCCGCCAACGACCGACGCCCTTCTCCTCCTTCAGCCGCTGGTCTTCTCCTCCTTCAGCCGCTCTTCTCCTCCGACCAAAGGTAATCTGTAATATATATATATATTTGAATTGAAATGCTGGTTTATTAAAATTAGGATTGTAGTTCAGGTTAGATTTTTAGGTTTGAATTTGTATGTATGAATTTTAGGTATGAATTTTAGGTTAGAATTTGGATTTTTGTTTGATTGAAGACTGATTTTTGTTTGATTGCATTTTGATTTAGATTAGATCTTGTTTAAATTAAGGTTTTGGTTTGATTTTTATTTGTTTTTGGTATGATTTTGGTTAACTTTAGGTTACATTCATGTATTGAATAATGAATTGATTATTATTGTTTGTTTAGGTTAGATTTGAGTTTGTGAATGCATTGATTATTGTTCATTTAGGTTAGATTGGTTTGATGTTTGTTAGATTTAGGTTGGATTGGTTTCACGTTGGTTTGATTTTGGTTGAATTGAAATTTGATTTTGGTTTGATTTAGGTTAGATTGATTTGATGTTGGTTTGTTTTTGGTTGGATTGAAGTTTGATTTTGGTTTGATTTAGTTTAGATTGGTTTCATTTTTATTTTGATTTTTGGTTTGAGTTAATTTTGTATGAATTGTTGGATTTGGTTTTTGATTCATACTTTATTGTTTGATTAATAGGGTTTATTATTGTTCGATCTACGTACACCGCCCGCTCTTCTTCTTCGTTGCTCTTTTTGTGCAAGGTTAGTTATTGTTGTTTTATTATATGGTTAGGTTAGTAATTTAATGTTTGATTTATGTTAGTTTTAATGTTAGATTTATGTTAGATTTAATGTTAGAATTATGTTAGATTTTAATGTTAGATTTAAGTTTGATTTATGTTTAGGGTTGATTTATGATAGATTTTAATGTGAGACTTAAGTTTGATTTATGTTTGGGTTGATTAATTATGTTAGATCATGTTTGAAATGTTGAATTAGATTGAGTTTCAATTAGATTTCATTTTAGGTTGGAATTGATATATGGAATGAATTGTGTATGAATAAAGTTATGTTGGATTATAATTGATTGGTTTGAAATGTGTAAGAATGAAATAATGTTATATTATATGTATGCTAGATTTACGGTGGAATTTTGATTGGATATGTAGAGATTATGTTAGAAATATGTAATCCTAATTAATTTAGACAAAGTTAAGTAAATAATAATGTGGGTTGTTTTCCATTTTATTAGAAAGATGGAAGTACCCGATAAAAGCTGGATGACCTTACGTCGAGATCATCCAGATTACGAAGAAGGTGTTGACAAATTCCTCGAGTTTGCTGTTAGGAGTACATCCCGACAAAAAGTGAAATGTCCTTGCGTGAAATGTTTGAACACGCCATTTATGGAAATAGACGAAGTGAAGACTCACCTCATCATTTATGGAATAAATGTGCATTACGAGTACTGGTATTGTCATGGAGAAAAAAGACGTACTACTCAAGTGGTTAATGAAGATGTCGATGAAGATGGCGATGACTACGATGATGATGATGATGATCAGTCAGAGGATGCCGTACCAGAATTCAACGATCCGAGAACGGAGACGAATAATACAGTTAACGAAGAGGTCAATGAAGAACGTTATATGCACAATTTCATAAACGATATGTTCTCCAACGTTAATGATGTCCCGAACAACCATGAACCAGTCGAAGATGCGCAGAGATTTTATAAATTGCTTGATGATTCCAAACGGCCATTGTATGAAGGTGCTCGAATAACGAAATCATCGGCACTATTGAAACTACTTCACATAAAGAATGTGTGTCAATGGACAAATTCTTCGTTCGATATGTTGTTGCGTCTACTTAAAGACTACATATTACCGATTGACACTCAATTGCCAAACTCCTACTACGAAAGTAAAAAATTCATTACTGATATCGGGCTTAAGTATGACAAGATAGACTCATGTAGGAACAACTGTATGCTATTTTGGAAAGACGACATAAATGAAGATTTTTGTAGAGTTTGTGGTCTTTCAAGATGGAAAGTCGACCAAACAAGTGGGACAGTTCGAGAGAAGCAAAATGGGAAATTCATTCCAAAGAAGGTGTTGAGATATTTCCCTCTAATACCAAGACTGCAAAGACTATACATGTCCTCAAAAACGGCTCCAATGATGAGATGGCATAAAGAAGGAAGAGTTGATAGTGATACGTTGAGACATCCCGCTGATTCCTTAACCTGGAAAACGTTCGATGAAAATTATAAATATTTTGCGTCTGATTCTCGAAACGTAAGACTAGGTTTATCAAGCGATGGGTTTCAACCATTTGCAAATGGAAAAAAGTCATATAGTGTTTGGCCGGTTATTCTCGTTCCTTATAATGTGTCACCCTCTACTTGCATGGATTCTAACAATTTTATTTTATCTATGTTAATTCCGGGTCCAAAGAGTCCGGGAGATGCGATTGACATATTTCTCCAGCCATTGATCGACGAGTTGACTGAACTGTGGCAAACTAGTGTGAGAACGTTTGATGCACACACCTCGCAATACTTTAACATGCGAGCGGCATTGTTGTGGACCATTAACGACTTTCCCGCATACGCGAATTTATCGGGCTGGAGTACGAAAGGTAAATTTGCTTGTCCATGTTGTAACAACGACACAGTATCTCTTCGATTGGTTCATGGTTCCAAACAATGTTACATGGGTCATAGACGCTTCCTTCCACCGAAGCACAAATACAGAAGGGATAAAGAGTCGTTTGATGGTCGAACTGATTATGGAGAGCCCCCTAGATTGTTAACGGGTCAAGAAAGTTACGAGCAAGCACGAGACCTAGAAGACATAATTCTTAGTACGGATCTAAGCAAGAAAACCAAGATATATCATGAAACGCGGGGAGACAATTGGAATAAATTGAGCATTTTCTTCCGCTTGCCTTATTGGAAATCATTATTATTGAGACATAATTTGGATGTGATGCATATTGAGAAAAATAATTGTGATAGCGTGTTGGGAACAATAATGAATGTGAAAGAGAAGACGAAGGATGGTCCTAAAGCGCGTAAAGACTTACAACTATTAGGCATAAAGTCATGGTTACATCCTATAAATGATGAAGGAGTGGTTCATTATCCAGAAGCGCCTTTCACTTTGACATCCGATAATAAAAAACGTTTTTGGAAATTCTTGAAAGATCTCAAGTTGCCTGATGGTTTTTGCTCAAATATCAGTGGTTGTGTAAATTTGGAAGAGAAAAAGATTTCGGGATTAAAGAGTCATGATTGTCACATTTTGTTGGAATATCTTATTCCTTTAGCAACCCGTGGATTACTTCCAGATAATGTGTATGATGCGTTAGTAAATTTGTCTCGGTTCTTTCGGTTGTTGTGTTTCAAAGAGTTGATTCAAGCGGACCTCGAACAATTGTACATGGATATTACATTGACACTCTGCAAATTTGAAATGATTTTTCCGCCGTCAATTTTCGACATCATGATGCATCTCCCGGTTCACTTATCATTTGAGGCTTTGCTTGGGGGACCTGTTCAGTATCGATGGATGTATCCATTTGAACATTACATGGGTACAATGAAAAGATATTTGCGGAATAATAACCACCCAGAAGCCTCTATAAGCGAGAGCTATCTTGTAAATGAGAGTATTAGTTTATGTGCAAGGTATATGGAGGAAGAAGAGCAAGAAAATGCACAAACTGAAATCTCGGGCATTTCTATATTTTCATCGTTGGAAGACCTTTCTAACGGAAAAATATACAACTTGGATTATATCGATCGAGTGACAGCTCATTCATA
This sequence comes from Impatiens glandulifera, assembly GCF_907164915.1. Taxonomy (NCBI): domain Eukaryota; kingdom Viridiplantae; phylum Streptophyta; class Magnoliopsida; order Ericales; family Balsaminaceae; genus Impatiens; species Impatiens glandulifera. The sequence goes on along the minus strand of NW_025919685.1, from coordinate 77,527 downwards.
CATTTTGAAAAATTGCCCCGAAGCTGAACCTTTTTACATGTAAGATTCTATGTTTCTGTTATTAATTAGCATTAAAAAGTATGCTTTTTAATATTCGATCTATTTGCAGAGATTACATGCAGTATTGCAATAACAACGAGTCTCGTGGAGAAACGTTTGCCGCATATTTCAAACATAGAGTGAGTTCATTATAAACCATATATTCTAACTCTTTATATTTATTTTAACAACTACATGTCGGGTAAATGTATGTATAGGTTGCTCAATTAACCGAATTTAACGACATATCAAGAGACCTCAAGATCTTAGGAGAAGGTCCAAGTATGTACTCGTCTATGTATGTTTGGTGTAAAGTAAACGGATACAAATTCTGTACATAAAAACACGACAAAGGTTTGACAACTCAAAATAGTGGGGTGGTTGTCGAAGGGTTCAATGGTTCTGAAACTATGTCATACTACGGAGTTTTAACAGATATAATCGAAGTGCAATACTTTTCTCACAAACGAGTTGTTTTATTCAAGTGTAAGTGGTTTGATACACACTCGGGGGAACTAGGAGTGAAAGTGGATAAATATGGCTTCGTAATTATAAATGTAAACCGATTTTTAAAAACCCAAAGTCAAGACCCGTATATATTGGCGAGTCAAGCAAAACAAGTCTTCTACGCCCTTGATATGTCAGCCCGACCCGGTTGGAAGATTGTGACAAAAATAAAACCGCGGTTTACAAATATATAGATCAGATTAATTAGGTAGATTATCTGTTTTTTACTATATATTATTTCTTATTACTACTTTATTTCAATTAGTCGCTCATTTATTAATGGTGTATGCATTAAGAATGTCTAAAGGTGGTAAAGAACCTTGGTGGAGTATGAGGAAAACACCCAGCAAACTCTTAAAGCCGTACCAGAACCTCATTGCACAATCAGAAAACTTGAGGCTCCGAGAATCGTCTACTAGAGATGCACCACCTATTGCTGTAGTCCCGATAGCTACTGCTCCCCCAGCAGACGAGGATGTTGAGGCTGCTGAGGCAGAAGAGTTTGTAGAGAGTACGTTTGCTAATGTGGGGGATGAGGACGATGAGGCTGATGACGAGGGTCACGAGGACCCTCAGGACGTGGATGAAGAGGAGGAGCATGGATCGACTCCCGACCCATTATCGACAGGTAACTTGTTTACTATTAGTTATAGTTTGAATTGATTCACATATCTGATTATGAATTTAATCTATTTTGAAGAATCTTGTGCCCGCAAGAGACGAGGGAAAAACAAGAATATTGCGTTATCTAAGAGACCAGCGGGGACAAGGATTCCTCTCACTTTTAGAGAGGTAGATGGGAGGCCGGGAGGTGTTGACGTTGGAAGAACAAGGTGGTCTAGACATGTGGGGTCGGTTGTGCGGGATCCCTCAGCCGTCTCGCACCGTCTTTTGAAGTGGAAGGCATTAAGTGCTGACCAATTGGATTACATTTGGAATGCTGCGAAGGTAAAGATTAATTAATTCTACATTGATCATTCAATAATTATTTTAAAACATTTGAATGTTTTTATTTTCAGGATCCGTTCGAGGCTACTAATGGTCCTATTGATTCTTTTCGAAAGACCGCAATGGGACACGTCAGACAAATATGGGATAGATGGCGCTCAGATTTGCACACGGAATATATCCGCATCCATAAAGGAGACGAGGCCGCGGTACTTGCCAATCCTCCACCAGACTACGATCGAGATGATTGGGAGTTTGTGTGTCGCAACCATTTCTTTACGGAGAAATTTAAGGTACGGTTTCATAATTCAAATAAAATATGATATTAGTTATTCTAACTTCAATTTTTTTATTTGAATTTCAGAAAAATAGCAACACAAATATAGCTAACAGAAAGCAGCTGAAATTCCCGCATCATACGGGAAGTAGACCGTTTGCTCAAATTGAAGAAGAGTTGGTAAGATTGTTATGAGTTATATAATAACTTAATATAAAGATTGTTACGAGTTATATAATTTTTTTTTTCAACAGGCGATTGAAATGGGACGGGCTCCATCTGTCGTTGAAGTGTTCAAGAGGACCCGTACCCCAAAACCTACAACAGAAAACCCAACTCCCGTCCCGGACGACCGCGTTCAAGAGAAAATTGTAAGTGAATTGAATTTAATTAAATTACTTATAACTAGTTTATAAATTATTATATAATTGACAAATTATTTCAAATTTGCAGGTTGAGATGGAGGAAGTTCTAAGTAACGAACCGGAAATATCAGACTTTGAGTTGACGGAGAGAGTATTCGGACCCCAAAAACACGGGGGAGTATTCGGTATGGGATCAGGCGTCCGACCCACACACTTTCGTCAAGATCGACGGAGTTCTAACAATTCTCAACGAGCCACTGATCGATTGTTTGAGGAGAATCAAAGAATGGCGATGGAACTTGAGGAATTGAAGAAAAGGGATGAAGAAAAAACACAAAAGATTAATAAAATCCAAGCAGAAAAGGTAGAATTGATTTCAAGAATGGATAGAGAAAGTGCAAAACAGGAGAAGGAAAGGTTAGAATTGAATGCAAGATTAGAGAATTTTGAAATGTTTATGTGGCAATATCAACCGCCCCCTCCCCCCACCAGCTAGTTCTAAGACGTTTCGACTATATGAATTGATTGAATATGTTTAATGGTTTAATGTAAAACTTGTTGTTGGGATGATTGATTGGAGAATTTTGGAATGATGATTTTGTTTTATGAATTGATTGGTTTGGCTGGCTGAACAGGTTTCGGTTTCGGTATGCGGTTTCGGTTTAGCACAAATCAGTACGGCTATTTTGTAATTTTTTAAGAGAAAAACCGAAAGTTAAATGGAAGCTTTCGGTTTTTCTTTAAAGGGAAAAAGCGAAGGTTAAGCTAATAACTCTCGGTTTTTCTTTAAAGGGAAAAACCGAAGGTTAAGATAATAACTCTCGGTTTTTCTTCAAAGGAAAAAACCGAAGGTTAAGCTCATTACTCTCGGTTTTTCTTCAAAGGAAAAACCGAAGGTTATGCTAATAACTCTCGGTTTTTCGTCAAAGGAAAAACCGAAGGTTATGCTAATAACTCTCGGTTTTTCTTCAAAGGAAAAACCGAAGGTTATGCTAATAACTCTCGGTTTTTCGTCAAAGGAAAAACCGAAGGTTATGCTAATAACTCTCGGTTTTTCTTCAAAGGAAAAACCGAAGGTTATGCTAATAACTCTCGGTTTTTCGTCAAAGGAAAAACCGAAGGTTATGCTAATAACTCTCGGTTTTTCGTCAAAGGAAAAACCGAAGGTTATGCTAATAACTCTCGGTTTTCTTCAAAGGAAAAACCGAAGGTTATGCTAATAACTCTCGGTTTTTCTTTTGAGGGAAAAACCGAAGGTTATGCTAATAACTCTCGGTTTTTCTCATTGAAGAAAACCCGAGAACTAGAGGACATCTTTCGGTAAATACACAATTATTTTTAACGACGGAGTCAATACCGAGGGATGGCGACAGTCACCTTAACTCTCGGATTTTAGTCTATACCGAAAGTTATGGGCTCAAAACCGAGAGTTTTAACTCTCGGTTTTGACCATTTTTTTACTAGTGAAAGACATATATTTACATTGATGTTAAACGAAATATATTGAAGAACTTGATATTATTGATCAAAGGATGAAGATATAAGATTAAAAGATTGAGTGATTGAGAGATTGATATAACAAAATATAGAAAATATAGAACATGAAGTGAAGGAAGTAAGTACACAATTACATTGGTAGTTGGTGGTAGTTAGAAATATTAAATACTTTGTTAACACTAAAATTGTTACTAGTTTAATAAGTTTTAACGTGAAATAAAGATCTGCATTAGACTTCACACATTAGGATTTACACAATTGCAAAGATTACTATAGTTTGGCAATGAAGATTAAATAATGCAAAAAATATTGCACTATAAAAAAGATGATTTCTTCCTGAGAATTAAAAAATATTTACAAAATATGTCATTAGATCTGCAATAGGTTTTGCAATAATACGTATTATCGATATTGCAATGTTTACAGCAATTTGACAATGAACATGGATTAGTGCAAAAGTTATTGCACTCTCATATAGGGAATTTCTACTCGATATTTAAAAAATATTTACAAAATATGACATTCAATCCACAATAGGTTTGTAATAATACATATTTTCAATATTGCAAAGATTACAGCAATCTAACGATGCATATGGATTAGTGCAAAAGTTATTGCACTATAAAACATAGGATTTCTACACAATAAATGAAAAATATTTACAAAATATGTTATTCGATCCACAATAGGTTTTGTACTAATACGTATTATCGATATTACAAAGATTACAATAATTTGGCGTTGAACATGGATTAGTGCAAAAGTTAATATACTCTCATATTGGAGATTTCTATCATAGAGTTGAAAATATTTACAAAATATGTCATTCGATCTCTAAAAGGTTTTGCAATAATACGTATTATCGATATTGCAAATATTACAACAATTTGGTGATGAATATTAATGTGTGCAAAACTTAATGCAATCTTATTGCAAATAAGGTATTTCTACCTGAGAGTTGAAAAATATTTACAAAATATATCATTCGATCCGAAATAGGTTTTTCATTAATACATATTATCAATATTGTAAAGATTACAGTAATATGGCGATGAACATGTATTCATGCAAAAGTTATTACACTCTCATATAGGGGATTTCTACCTGAGAGTTGAAAAACATATTCACAAAATATGTCATTCAATTCCCAATAGGTTTTGCAATAATATGAATTATCGATAATGCAAAATTATAGCAATTTGACAAAGAACATGGATTAATGCAAAAGTTAATGCACATTAATATAGTGAATTTGTAGCTGAGAGTTGAAATTATATACTAAACAAGTCATTCGATCAACAATATTACACGTAATAAATTCCTTAAAAAAAATGGCTAAAAAAGTGCAAATATTATAAAACTGAAGGTATAATTTATTTTTTTTAAATACAACTTTGAATAAAGATTAAAAGAAAAAGTTGTGGACCAAAAATATAAATAACCATAACCATAAATTGTTCAATAAGAAATAACCATAGTGTTAAAAAATAACCAGCATAATAACAAGATAAATATTCAACAACTTTAAAAACATCATTCAAAAGACATTAAACTTCAGTCCTAGTTCTTCCTTTTCTTGCTTCCATATGAGCTTTCTGGTTTATCCATGCTCTTTTCAATCGTTTTCGTATCTAAGGAACTCATCACATAGTCTATCAAGCTATTCTCACCAAAAACACATATTTTATCTATGAAATTAGTAAAAATAACAAAATATCCAACAAAACTCAAACAAGGTAACATATATATAAATGTATAGTAGTTCATATTATGCAAAAAGAATCAAAAGTTCTACAACTGAAATGAAATACCTTCGTGGTCATCTCTTGGACAACTTAGATAGTTGTATGATTTATTGTTCACATATCCTCTAGAAGAATATGCATTTTATTATAGGAGGTTAATTTTTTATGGCATCAGTGCTCACAACCTCCATTTGAGCTTGTAGACTAGTTATTTTGGATATAGTTGTTGCAAGTTTCACCTTCATCGTTTTCAACTTAGTGCTTTTAGAAGATATGTCAACTTCCGATGCTATTTCATTCTTTTCATATTGGTCCTCGCTATCGGAGGTTAAGTCATAGCATGGAGTTTCCTCGTTAGTTAAAATCAACCGATTTAATGAACGATTAAGTATAGAATGAGTAGAAACCATTAGGAAGATTGGATAAGAAACAATGGTTTGAAGAAAACTTTTATATGAAATATGAATTTAATGATTGAAAGATATCAATGACATGTGGGAGACGAAAAGTTAAAGATGTTTGGCCAAAATTATGGTGAAACAAAATCGAGGCGATAAAATTTAATATGAATCGTAACTAATTTTGCATTAAATATTTATTAATATTTTAAAAACTATGATTATTTTTGTACAAATTTATATAGTTTAATGCACATTATAATGATAAAAGATTATTTATAATTGTTAATGCGAAACGTATTGCTAATAGATTACTAATAGATGTTTTCAAAACTATTAAATATTTGATAGTGTATATATTATAATAATATGATATGATATGATTGCAATACTTTTTATGAAGAGATTATATATAATATTTAATGCAAAACGTAATGTTAGTATATTACAAATATTTCGAAAATGTTTTCAAAACTATTAATTATTAATACAATTTAGTTTGTAATAATATCATATAATCGCAGAATTAGTTATGAAGAGATTATCTATAAGAGTTAATGCATAACGTAATAATATTATATTACGAATATTTTGAAAAATATTTTCAAAACTGTTAAATATAATTGTAATTCAGTTTGTTGTAATACATTATAATATAATTGTAGAACCAGTTGTGAATAGATTATTTATTATTGTTATTGTAATATATATTATAAATTTTATTATCAAAATTAGTCTAGTTACTTTAGAATTTATTTACAACAATCACACCCTTATTTATATTTATATGTTTCAATAGTTAATAGAAATATATTTTATTGCAAAAGAATTTGCAAACATTACCGTCAATATATATTAGTGATATTATTAGTATTATTCTTCATTATTAGATTGGTTGTAACAATATATTTATATATAATAATAAAAAAAATATTACATTTTTTTATTTTTAGTGATATATTTTGCAAAATATTTTTTCCTGATTATATTTTTCGTAAAAATATGTTTTGGATTAAATATAATTCGAAAATTTACAATATTTCAGTTTTTTATTGTAATTTGAATTGTAATTTTTTTCTCACCAAGGTAGCCCAGTGGTAAGAGTCGGCTTAAGAGACCAAAAGGTCACAGGTTTGATTTCATCTAGAAGCGTTTTGAGTTTAAGCGGGAGGCCATGGTTGTGGGGTGTCATAATACTAGTTCTCATTTATTCAAAAAAAAATGTGGATTGTGGTTCTTAAAAACTTGCATTAAAAAATTTACGTTGCACACATATGTTGCTCGACAGATTTTGTAGTGTAATAGGTATTTGCTAACCATACATTTCACTTAGTTTTAAATAACTCCTTATACACTAATTTATTTGATAAAATTCTTTATACATTTAATGTTATTTGATTTTTCTCATTTACTATTTACACTATCAACAATTTTTACACATAGACAAACGATGTGCTTATGTGGCATTACATCTCTCTCTTAATTAAAAACAATTTTTTTTTTTTAATTTTAGCATAAATCTTTCATTTTCTTCGTCTTCCCTCTTTCTCTCTACATGACTTTTTTTCATAATTAAACACATCAAAATTCTCTACCCTATATTTAAAAAATAAAAATTCTAGTTGATTCATCTTCTCAAGCCAAAAAAACGAATGTTTCTTGCGTAATCTCTTCCTAACTACTATCTTACTCTACTCCGATAGTCGAAGATGAAGGATTGTCTAAGAATTCTTTCACCGGTCAAGGGAGATTGTTTTCTAGTATTTCTTTCATAATTAGGTATTATAATGAAAATATTTAATTGTTTTTATATTGATTCAAGTAAACATGTAAACTAATAACAATAGAGAAAATAAAAGAAAAAACATAAGATATAACGAGATTCAACATAACTACCTACATCTTCGAGAATGTTGTCACTTGTATTATTTCACACTTAATGTTAAAACTCTATATTACATGATATTTATAGAGTAGTACATTAGGTCACAAAGACTAAACTACACTAGTCCCAACCCATTAACTTTAAAATTAATTAAGATGTGTATATAAGACACATACACAATAATCACCACCTTGACGAGTATATTATCTCATAGGAGATAAATCACATACCTTCACTTTTGAGAAATTCAAAACTTCTTCGAAGATAATAGTATTGAGTTTTAGACACTCTAAGTGGACTGGCCAACCACCATTCCATAGCAACTTGAGACATTCAACAAGCCTAAACAATGTCTAAACTTGTCGGTAGTAACTAGCCATCAATATATGAGCTGCATTTTCACTAATATAAACCTTATGTAACAGTATCTCACCAGATGTGATCAACAATCTGATCTTGTAATATCTCATATCAATATGTTTGATTCTAGTATAGTACACCTGATTTTTTGCCAAATAAATAGTGGTTTTTGTTAGGTTTTGTCCTCTTAGTTTGAGAGACCTAATTTGGTGTGGACTTTATTTAGGCCTGGAGTATATAATGTGAAGAGATATTATTTTCATTTAGGTTTTAGTGGGTTTTATAGAACAACAAGAGAGAGTAGAGAAAAAACAGATTTAACGGTTTGAGGTAGCAGTTGGAGAAGATTTATGTTTGTCAGAGTTTATATCATTTGAACGACTTCAAACATTTTGACAGTTTGTTGGTTATTTATGGGGCTACATTCTGGATGGTGAATATTTATTTTCTAAAGCTTCTAAGTCATCAAGAGAAACTAGAATTGTAGAATTTATAAGGTTGGTTTATCTTGATCCTTCTGGTCTTTGTTATTATTTGTCAAGATTGTTGTGTGATCTTGATGTAATTGATTAGACTTTAGTTTGGTTATATCTAGAGTGAACCCTTACTTGTAACTTTATTGATGATAGTGGATTATTAAGTGACATGTTTAGGTCTCATGGTTTTATACACTCGATTTGAAGATATGTTTTTCTACACCAAAATTTGTCTTGCATTGTCATTTCAATTTCTTTTTATTTTGATCATCCCTTATACTCAATTAGTTGGGAAAGTGTTAGGTTTTGAAGAATATAGTTTCCCATTAAAATGGTATCAAAGCCTAGTTTTTTATTTGAGTATAAGGATGGAAACTAACACATCTAGAATGGTGAACTTGAATGGTTCTAATTATAATATTTGAAAGGCTATAATGGAAAATTTATTGTATGCGAAAGTTTTCATTTACTAATGTTCTCTTCAGCTAATCCTGTAGAAAAAATGTGAATGATTGGAAATCTTTGTATAGACAAATATGTGGTTATATTTGTCAATGAGTTGATGAAAATGTTCTAAACCATGTGATCTCTATTACTCATTCTCGTACTATTTGGGTTAAATTTGAAGAATTGTATGAGATAAATACATGTAATAATAAGTTTTTTTTTATAAAACAATTGATGTTCTTAAGGTATCAAGATGGTTCTCCAATGACTGATCACTTGAATACTTTGTGGGAATTATTAATCAATTAGAGGCGATAAAACTTAGCTTTGATGATGAGAGAGATGGTTTATGTTTACTTGGTATTCTACTTAACACATGGGAGATTTTTAGAACAACTTTGTCCAATTTTGCTTCAGATGGTGTTCTCTCAATAAATTTAGTAAAATGCAGTGTGTTGAATAAAGAGATGAGACGAAAGATACAAGAATGTTTTTTATAATCTGAGGTATTAGTTATATAATCTAGGGGAGAAGTAAATGGTGAGAATCGTAGCAAATCTCGTGGGCTTCCAATAAGTGTGCAAATATTGAGTGTCATCATTATGGTTTAAAGAGACATATCAAGAAAATTTGTTTTTAATTAAAGAAAGAGAACAAGAAGAAAACTCAAAACACCCACTACTTCTAACCACAAAGAAGGTAAAAAAACATGATGTTGTTGCTATTGTTGATGATTTCCTTATTGTTTTTATAATGATGTCTAAAATATTAATGTATCTTGTGATGAGATGTAGTGGATTGTAGATAGTGGTGCTTCTACTCATGCTACATCACGACGAGATTTTTCTCAGCATATGAGGCAGATGATTTTGGTATTGCTCGTATGGGAAATACTAGTCAATATAAAGTGGTTAGAATTGGTAATGTTTGTGTTGAGATAACCTATGGTACTACTCTTGTTCTAAAAGGGTTAAGCATATTCCAGATATTTGCTTCAATCTTTTATCGGTTGAAAGATTGGATGATCAAGTCTTCTGTAATTCTTTTTATGGCGGTGAATAGAAGCTTAAAAGGGGATCAATGGTTGTTTTTTAAGGTAAGAGTCTTTAGAATTTGTATATTGTTTGTTTTAGAATATCTAAATGTTACATCAACACTTATAAAACTAATTTTTCTTCTGATTTATGGCACAAACGTTTGGATAATATTAGCGAGAAATGTGTTATATGAGGTTTCAAATGTGCACTTGAAGAGATGTCCAAACTATTTTGCCAGATAACAAAAACGAGTGTCATTTAGATCATATAAATCAAAAAGAAAGTCAGAACTACTAGACTTGGTACATTCTGATTTATGTGGGCCAATAAAGTCAAGATCAATTGGTGGTGCATACTATTTTATAACCTTCATTTATTACTATTCCTAAAAGGTTTAGACCTATATATTGAAGACGAAAGATCAAGTTCTAGATAGATTCAAAGTATTTCAAGCCTCACTTGAGAGAGAAATTGGAAAAAAGGCGAAGTGTATTCGAATGGATAACAAGGGAGAGTACATTGGGCCTTATAATGAGTATTGTCGACAACAAGGTACTCGTCACCAAAATTCGTCTCCGAAAATACCATAGTTAAATGGGTTGGTTGAAAGAATTAATAGGAAACTTAATGAAATGATGAGATGCATGCTTTCACAAGAAAAGTTACAAAAATACTTTTGGGGTGAAGCATTAAGTATAGTGGTACATGTGTTAAATATCACACCATGCATTCCTTTGAACTTTGATCTGTCGAACCATGTTTTGAGTGAGAAAAATGTCTCTTATGATCATCTTCGAGAATTTAGGTGTATTAATTACGTGCATGTTCTCAAAGATGAGAGGTCAAAGTTGGAACACAAGACCAAGGAGTGCATGTTTGTCGGCTATGGACTAGATGAGTTTGAATATCGGTTTTTTTATTCGATTAGTAAGACTTATTTGTAGTCGCGATGTTGTATTTATGAAGGATTATATCGTTCAAGATATCAAAAAGATAGTCGAGGTTGTTCCCACTAAAGTAAATAAGGAGATGGTTGAAATGAATTCAATTCTAATTTCTAACTTGATAAGCACCAACAACGATCAAACTGAAAATCAAGGAATGCATTTACATTATAGTAATCCTTTACATACTAATGGTTTTGTTCATATTGACTCTAGCAATGAACTTAATGCTGAAAATGAAAATGAGCAAAGGAATGAGAATGTTGAGGAGTACATGCCTTCTAATGAACCAAGACGGTCTACTCGATAGAGACGTCCTTTAGTTAGATACTCAACAAATGAGTATATATTTTCACTAATTCTAGAGAACCTGAAAGTTTTCAAGAATCATTGGAAAGTGAAAATAAAAAATGAATGGATGGATTCCATGGAGGATGAGATGAAATCTCTTTGTGTGAATGAAATTTTTGAGCTAACAAAGTTGCTTAAAGGAAAGAAGGCTTTGAAAAATCGATGGCTTTATCGGTTGAAACAAGATGAACATACTTCATAGCCTATATATAAGGCTCAGTTGGTTATAAAATACTTCTCTCAAAGAAAATGTATTGACTTTGGAGAGATCTTTGCTCATTTGGAGAAAATATAATATATGCGTGCGGTTCTTGGTTTGGTTGCTAGACTTAATCTTGAGGTTGAATAAATGGATGTAAAACAACATTTCTTCATGGAAATTTAGAAGAGGATATATATATGGAACAATTATAGTGTTTTCAAGACAAACTGAAAGATGACTATGTTTTCAAATTAGTGAAGACTCCTTACGGTTTGAAACAAGTGTCACGACAATGGTATAAGACGTTCATTTCCTTTATAACTGAACATGAGTACAAGATGAAAAAGACCAATCATTGTGTTTTTGTGCGAAAATTCTCTAACGATGATTTTATTATTCTTATGCTCTATGTAGATGATATGTCGATTGTTGGAAGAAATATTTCTAAAATTAGTGAGTTAAAAGAGATTTTGAGTAAGTCATTTTCCATGAAAGATTTGGGACTAGCATGTCAAATTCTTGGAACTCGAATTATCCGTGATCGAGATAACGGAAAGTTGCATTTATCACAAGAGATGTACATTGAGAAAGTTCTTCGACGTTTCAATATGGACAAAGGTACATTTAGCTTTTCACTTTAAGCTTAGTCATATTGGTTGTCCTTTTACTGATGATGAGAATTTTTTATAAACAATATTTCATATTCTTTAGTAGTTGGTATTCTTATGTACGTTATGGTTTGTACTATACCTGATATAGGCGCACATTATTAGTTTGGTTAGTAGATATTTATCTAATCCAGGAAGACATCATTAGGAAGTTGTAAATTAGATTATCAGATATCTCCAAGGAATGACGAATCTTCAACTTGGGATTTGAGAAGTCTATGTTAATTGGATATGATGATTTAGATATGGCCCAAAACTTGGATAATCGAAAATCTACTTCAGGATATATGGTGACTTTTGTTGGTGAACTAGTGGCTTGGAAATCTAAATTACAAAAGTGTATTTCTCTTTATACTACCGAAGTAGAGCTTATTGTTGTTATGGGGGCAACAAAAGAGTTATTGTGGTTGAAAAAAATTAGAATGGAACTTGAGTTGAAACAAGAAAGGTACATCTTATTTTGTGATAATCAAAGTGAAATTCATCTTGCCAAGAATTCTTTATTTTAGTCAAATTGAAACACGTTGAAGTTTGTTATCACTGGATTCATGATGCTTTGGATGAGAAGATATTAGAACTCAAAAAAAATCATATAGATGATAATGGATCAGATATGATGACAATAGTGTTTGTTGGGAAAAATTAAGTAAAAAGTTAATTAAATGAGAATTAATTAACTTAAAAATAAACGGAAATTATGAAATATTAAACAACTGAATTTTGATGATGTTTAAATATTAAGGAATATAAGTTGTCAAATTGTTTCTGTGCAGGTACATCTGACTATGCTAACTTAGACGTGGTCTAAGCAGACTAAATAGACGTGTTGTGTGGTTAGACATTGAAGTCTAACAGATACGTAGTTAGACGTTGAAGTCTAACAGATACGTAGCTAGACGTTGAAGTCTAACTCCATTAGACTTGTCGGTCTAATGGGAAACGTAGTTAGACGTTGGCGTCTAACTCCTTCACACAAGTCTGAAGTGATACGTAGTTAGACGTTGAAGTCTAACAGTTACGTAGTTAGGCGTTGAAGTCTAAATGATACGTAGTTAGACGTTGAAGTCTAACTCCATTAGACGCGATAGTCTAATGGGAAACCTAGTTAGACTTTGGTATCTAACTCCTTTAGACAAGTCTGAAGTGATACGTAGTTAGACGTTGAAGTCTAACAGATACGCAGTTAGACATTCACATCTAATAGATACGTAATTAGACGTCGCAGTCTAACTCCATTAGACGTGGTAGTCTAATGGAACACTTAGTTAGACGTTGGCGTCTAACTCCCTTAGACTTGGCAGTCTAATGGAGCACGTCTAATGTCTCGCTTCAGTAGTCGTCTAAAGTTAGCATACGTCTACCCACGATCAACAAGTTGTCTGCTACTCTGCTCCACTCACACCTATGTAGTCTGACAAGCCAACTAATTGTATCCAATGAACGAACGTCACGTACGCAAATGTCCTTCTAATGGTTTGTCTAGTACAAGACAGTATTAGAGAGGATATTCGGTGCACTACATGTTTGGTACGACCACGATCCATTTTCTTAGAGTCTGCAGATTTCTGATATTATGGGAGGCCTTCCAATGGACGTTTTCCATGTGTCCATGAAGAAAATTCGACCATTGGTGTTCTTCTACTACAAATAGATGCCCAAGGACAACAGACGAATCATCAGTTATCCAACCGATTACCAAGCTTACTCTTGCACTTACTAATTTCTTACATCATTCAAGCTCAAGAGAGAAAGAATCAAACTACTGTCTAGTTGTGAGAATATTGTTGATAATATTGTAAGTTGAACAGAGGTTGTTCTGTTCAACAGAGTGTTATCTAGTTTAGTAAGTTGTATTTGATTTAATGAATTTAGTGAAATACTTTCAGTTATGGAAGAAGAGTTTACGTAGGAGGGTTTTCTCCGAACATCCATAAACAACTCCATGTGTTCTTTACTTTCTATTATTTTTCTTTCATTAGTTCAAAGTTTCAAATCCGACGAACACTTCTGCATTTGAAATCGTTTCAAGAGTTCGAATGATTTGTGAAGAATAGAAACAAATTTTAACTTCTAACAGAGTTAAAATCGAATTGTTTGTCATAAGTTGTTATCAATAGCTAGACCCTAGTCTTTATTGGTTACACCGATCCTATCAGTTTTGTAACGAAATAAATTTGAGTTATGTCACTTGATTGGCAGGTTAACATTTCCCTCCAACTAGTAGATTATGGGGAATTTATTGAGTTTTGTCCTCCTAGTTTGGGATACCCAATATTGTGTGGGCTTTATTTAGGCCCACAATATATAATGTGAAAGGACGTTATTTTTAATCTAGATTTTCAGTGGGTTTTATATAACAACAAGAGAGAGAGAGTATAGCGAAAATAGATTTGAGGTTTGAGGTAGCAGTTGGAGAAGATTTCTGTTTGTCGAAGTTTGCACTGTTTGATTGACTTCAAATGCTGACAGCTTGTGGTTATTTCTGGGGATGGGTTATGAACGGTGAAAATATTTTTTTTCTAAAAGGTATGTTTTCTAAGACTTCTTAGTCAATTCAAGAGAAACTAGAATTGTAAAATTGGTAAGGTTAATTGATTTTGTTATTTCTTATCTTTGTTGTTATTTTCCAAGATTATTGTATGATCTTGATGTAATTGATTAAACTCTAATTTTATTATATCTAGAGTGAACCCTTACTTGTAACCTTGTTGATGATAATGGATTTTTAAGTGGCCTATTCGGTCCCATGGTTTCTTACTCTCGATTTGAATAGAGGTTTTTTCTACGCTAAAACTTGTCTTGTATTGTCATTTCAATTTCATTCATTTTTGCTCATCTCTTATACTCAACTAATTAGGAAAGTTTTTTTTAATAATACATTTTTCATCACATCAAGCTTCCAACCATAGTTTCACAAGGAATACGTTCAATTTCTTTATGTTCTAAATCATTTTTAGAACATTGATTGAGATTAAATTTATCTCCTTTCGGAATAGGAACAACAAATGCATTACATATTTTTCATCTTAAATCTCTCTAAAACTAATATATGTTTTCTGGGACAATCCCAACAATCCATGTGATCTATCACAAAATATTTGTATTCAATCACATAAGATTCCTCATTCATATCTTTCATTTCAAAGTTCTTAGAGTGAAAAATCTTTGGTTTGATGCAACAAGACAAAATCATTAGTAACAAGCAAGATGTCATTAACATATATAATCAATATTATAAACTTTCTCACGTTGATCTTTTGGTGTATACATCGATAAACGTTGTTTTTCTTAAACCCAAAACATGTATTGGTATTATTAAACTTAAGATACCATTGTAGGGACACTTGTTTAAGTCTTTATATTGACTTCTTTAATTTACACACCATGTATTCCAATACTACAACCACAAAACCTTTTGGTTGATCCATGAACACATCTTCATCTAAATTCTCATTTAGAAATGAAGATTTCACATCAATTTGATGGAGCTCCATATCATAATGAACTACCATCGCCAAAGAATCCTTTTTAGAGAGAGGTGAGAATGTCTCTTTAAAGTTAACACTATCTTTCTTAGTAAAGACCTTTGGAAACTGGTTTGGCTTTATGTCGTTTAATATTTCCAATTGAGTCGTGGTTGGACTTAAAGACCCATTTACACCTGACTCTTTTACAACCTTTTAGAAATTCAACAAGATCACAGACTTCATTGTGATTTAATGATTTTAACTCTTCTTTCATAGTCTAACCATTTATCAAAATTTTCACTTTTCATGGCCTATGAGAATGAAAATGGATCATTAGTGATGCCTAAATCGAATTCTGACTCTTAAAAATAAACCTCATAATCATCAGATATTGCAGATCTTCTTTCTCATATAGATCGTTTTAATGTAATTATTTGTGGTTTATCAATCATAGGTTTATTCATAATTACTTCATTATGTGGAGTTTGATAATTAATATGTTGTTCTACAGAATCATTAACATGTTCAACATGAACAGGAACAACAACTTGAATTCCCACTTTATGTGATTCCGAACTCCTATTAGTTTCAACATTCTCAATAAACCTAAAATTCTTAGTTTCAAAAATTCTCGTACTATGATTAGAATAGTAAAATTTATACCCTTTAGAATTTTCTAGATAATCAATGAAAAAGCCATTGTTGTTCTTAAATCCAGTTTCTTTTCATATGGATTGTAAATTCTAACTTCCGCTGCGCAACCCCAAACGTGCAGGTGTGTTAAACTAGGTTTCCTTCTTATCCACAATTCAAAAGATGTCTTTCGAAATAACTTACTAGGAACCCTATTTAACAAATATACAACGGTCATTAAAGCATTCATCCATAACGACATTAGTGAAGATGAATTACTTAACATACTCCTAACCATATCCATTAATGTACGATTATACCTTTCTGCAACACCATTATGTTCTGGTATTCCTAGTAATGTGTATTAAGCACATATTCCATAACTTTCAAGTAATTTAGCAAATGGACTAGGGAACTGTCCACTTTCATCATACTTATCATAATATTCACCACCTATATTAAATCTCACAATTTTCACCATTCTGTCTAATTGCTTGCAACTTCAGTAATAAAAATCTCAAGGGTATCAACCGATTGAGACTTATCATGTAACAAATAGACATATACATAATGTGAAAAGTTAAGTTATCAATGAATATAATAACATATTTTTCTTCGAAAAAAGATGGAACATCAAAAGGCCCACAAATATAGATTTGTATTATTTCAAAGAGTTGTGTGCTTCTTTTGCTTGTTTTCTTAAGTGTGTGTCTTGTTTGTTTTCCCTTCATATAATTTTCACAATTTCAAAGATCATTAAAATCCAAATCATTCAGGATTCTATTCTTTATTAATCTTTGAATTCTTTCTTTAGATATATGACCCAATCATCTATGCCATAAAGAAGCAAACAATTTATTAATGAAACCATGTTTTATTCCAACATTAACATCATGATGCACGGTTAATATTATTTTAACAAATAGGGTATCTAACTTTACTTTGTATAAATTATTCTGAAGAATATTCGATCCTACACAAAGGTTATTCTGATACAAACTAAAAATTCATTCTTACCCTCAAAAAAAAGTAACCAGTCCCATCAAGTTTTGATAAAAAAATAAAATTTTGAGAAACACTAAGTACATAAAAGGCTTGCAAAAAATCTAAATATTAAACAATGTTCAAAATGAAACGATAAGTCCCAATAGCCTTAACTAGAGCTTTTACATGGTTCCCCATAAAGATGTGTTTCTCATTTTTGTTTATGGGTTGAGTTCTAAGAAATTCATGTATCGTATTGATACACGTGTGGTACAACCATAATCAATCCACCAAGTATTATTAGGAATTTTAATTAAATTTGATTCGAAACATACATAAGCTTTAGGCTTATCATTTCTTTTAGAACCATGCATTACGTTTTAGACAATCTTTCTAATAAGACCCTTGCTTTCTGCAAAAATGACATTTTTCCATACATGGTTCCTTCTTGTGGATTTGGACAGAAGATTCATTTATCGTTAATATCTTCTTTCCCTTCCAAACTTTCGTAATTGGTTTATTTTCAGCTCATTTCTTACTCATGAAATTTCAAAATGAATTCATGGTTTCTTATGTCTCGCTTCCTCTTGAATGATCATATTTTTTAATTTATGGAAATTTCATTTATCCTTCAGAATATTATAATTCATAGACTGTACTATGAGGGTAAGGAATTAAGAGCGAACGTTACCAAGAAATTCTCATTAACTTTCATTCACTTGATCTTTAACCTTGTTATTATATTCGTCATTTCAATAATATGCTCATGCATAGGACGATAACTGTCAAACTTAGTTGTGGTTAAAGTACTCATTAATGTCCCAGCAAGTGATTTATCGACCGAATCAGACTGGAAACACTCTTCCACGAACTTCATTTATTTCTTAACACTATCTCCACACACATTTGCATAAACATTAGGCCGAGACGATTAGATCTCTCCCAAGCCTTATGGAAACATATATCTTTAGAACTGCTTATAACAGACTGGGAACACTCTTCCACGAACTTCATTTATTTCTTAGCACTATCTCCACACACATTCGCATAAACATTAGGCCGAGTCGATTAGATCTCTCCCAATCCTTATGAAAAATATATCTTTAGAACTTCTTATACCAGTAAAGGCAATTGGTTTCTCACTTAAGAGTGTCAAATCAAGATCCAAAACCCTAAGATGAAATTGAACTTGTTCGCACTATTATGAGAAATTGGCGTATATATTTATGTTCTCTTTTGGGTGATACACTAATATACCATCATAATTTAATTAATGTCTAACATACTTTTATATAATGTTCCTAATTATAAAATAAATTATCATCCTTAGTCGATCCATAATATTTTATATATGAACGTCAATTTACTCATGACAAATTTTAATGTCATTTCATTATTGACATCACATAAACATGAGTAACCCCGTCAATGTAGCCTAGTGGTAGGAGTCGACTTAAGAGATAAAAAAAAAGGTCACAGATTCAATTCTATTTGAAAGCGCTTTAAGTTTATATTACAAATATAATTAAAATAACACCATAATTTACAATGAATATATACTTTGGTAACTGACCAACCACATTAATTATAGAATTGATATTTGGATCAATCATAAGACAAAAACAATTTTCTTATCATATTTTTTTAATTATTTTCATTAAAATATTTAAAACTTTATAAATCTTAAATAAGGGTCTTCTATTCAAAAATAAAGAAGAGACATAATCTTCTTCCTTTTATTGTTAACTTGATATCATAATACTTTTTAATCATGTCATTTGGTGACTAACAAATTATTCATAATATGGATATGGTATTAACCAAAAATATAATTTATAATTAATATAAATTTTCAGTTCATACCACTTTGGTGATTAAAAAACAACTTAATTATATTCAATAAAATTTAACGTTATAAATCTTTTATTTTTGAAATAGACCCTTCATAAATAATATAAAAAATATTATCTTCTATCTTTCATAATCAAACAAACTATACTGTTTGATATGTTTAATCTTAATTAGGCAGTAAATAAAATAAATAAAATAATTATTTTAATAACCTGTCAAAATTTTGTCTATATTTCTGTCTTTAACGCAAGGATGAAGCAAAATATTTATATTAATATATTATATATAATATTAGGTTAATATTAAAAAAAAAAGTAATTCAGGATGAAATTTAGTAGAGATTGATTAGCTGAAAAACTATCTGTTGCTTTTTTTTCATACTTTTTCATTTTTTTCAATCATTAAGATGATGTCACGTTACGTTATTTTTTTTTTTTCATTTCCTTTCCACATTCTCTCCTATCACTCTATACAGTACTCACTCGTATGTTATGTTAATTATTCAGTCACTCAAAACTCTTGATTGAAATAAGGCCGAAGCCATCATTAAGAAAGATAGAGTCAATTTTATTATTGTAATCTGATAATTTTGACTCATTCATTTGTTTAATAATAATAATTTATTATTCAATTATCAAAACTCCATCTTTCTTACTCAGCTCCGTACAAAATTTTTTAATAAATATCAACTTTAATTTCTTTCCTTATTTCAGAAATCAGTCCGAATAACTTTAATTGGAAAATCTTAAGTTTTTAAATCATGGCTCTATATCACATACTGGGAAACATGAAACTTTAAGTTTTTGAAAAATATTATTGTCAAGTATTTTCGAACTATATAATTTTCAAAATATATAAAGCAGTAATGCATCATACATACCTCTACTCATAATTTTGCAGCTCTTTGTTCTATTCGTCGAAAGTTCTACTTTTCTCTGTACTTTTTTCTTAATTAGAAGTTTCATAGAGTCTGCCTTATTATTTTCCTTTATGGAAATGAGAGAATTCATTATGGTAGAGAAAAGGGTCAATCTTTCTTAAATACTTAAACATACACAGTCTAATTTGATCAAACAAGTTCAGGGTAGTACATATATTGTTAGTTGTATTGATGATTATGTTTTAGACTTTTAAGGATAATACAGATATTGTTAGTGTAATAATTTGTCTTTAGTATAAGAACTAATATCAACAATTGATTGTTCGTGGTTTATATTAATTCTGTTACATCACATTTATTTATCAGTTATGTTTAATTAAGTTATGATTTACGTTTTCTTGTTTTCTACATTTTTTTATAGTTGTAGTCTTTTCGTTTTTTTGCTTGAATCTTTTTATCTTTGACAATAAGAAATCTCTCTTCATCTATTTTTTCCATACATCATTGTTCATCACTTTCTTGCATTCCGCACAACAATTGGTATCAAAACGGGTTAGATCCGATCAGTTTATCATTATTTATTTTCTGGCGAGAAAATGTCTTCAATGAATTTGAAAATCGAAAAATTTACAGGGCGAAACAGTTTTGGTCTATGGCAGATCAAAATGCGAGCCTTGCTTAAACAACAAGGCGTTTGGGCACCATTTTCGAAGGAAAATGCGAAGATAGTTGTTGGTCCTGCAAAGGAGTATACCTCTGGTAAAATCATTGATGAGCTTGAGGTCTTGGAAGAGAAGCCACACTCAACGATTTTACTCTGTCTGACTGATGAAGTGATTACTGAGGTATCAAATGAAGATACTGCAATCGGTCTATGGTCGAAGTTAGAGACTTTGTACATTACAAAGTCACTAACTAACAAGTTGTTATTAAAGCAACATTTGTTCAGTCTTCATATGCTTGAAGGTAACTCTCTTCGTAAACATCTTGATAAGTTAAACATAATATTACTTGAATTGAGAAATATAGATGTTAAGATCGAAAATGAAGATGCTGCATTAATTCTGTTGGTATCTTTACCCAACTCGTTTGAAAATTGTGTTCAATCGTTAATTGTGGGTAAAGACGTCGTGACTTTAGAGGAAGTTCAGTCAGCACTTCATACTAGAGAGTTGCGCCATAAGGCAAGCAGTGAAATTGTAGATAGTCAAGCATCTTGGTTGATTGTCAGCACAGTCAACTACAAAGGGTCTGGAAAGAAGAAGGATAAAAAATAAAAAGCTAAGGGCCCTAGTACTAAAGACATCTACAATTACTATAAAGAACCTGGTCATTGGAAGAATAATTTTCCTAAGAAACGGAGCAAATATTCTACGGCTGCTATAACACATAAATACAGAGACACCGACTCGGAGGAGGACATTGACCTTGTAGCTAATGCTTCTCTACACCCTATTGATACATGGGTGATGGATTCAGGGTGTTAATATCATATGAGTCCAAATAGTGTAGTACATTTGCATTGGAGCCAAATAGTTTTGGACATCGATAATCAGATGTAAGTATGGTAATGATTAGTCTAGTTTGTTCACCAAAATGTATAATTATTCAGTGGAGAGTATCATTTGGAGGGGAATTTATTCTATGTGGAGAAGTTTTCGTGAGCAGTTTAGATTCATTGTGGGGATCGTTCTTCGATTAGATTTTGGGACGATATTTAGTATAGTGTCAAAAGTCTAGCTACGACGTATCATGGGCTTGCTTTCATTGCTATATGAATGAATGACATAGTTAAGGACATGATTGATCATCGATCTAGTAGTTTCGCTAGCCAAATTAGATATAGAAGGAGATTAAACATTATGGAGACTTTATCCTATAATAGAGTTTTACTTTTGGTAGGACGTAAATAAGTGTCACCGTCTGAACAAAATATTATGTGTTGGCAAGATATTGATAGTTTCCATGTGGGGCATTTCTACAAGTTATTCGCTATAATGATTTCATATAATTTTTATTGTGAAAAACTTTGAGAGTCAATGATTCCATCTAAGATCTCGTTCTTTGAATGAAATATTATTCATGTTAGAATTCTAACTAATAATATGTGCATGAAAAAATGTTGTATTATGGCTAGTCGTATGTGTCAAGAAGAGGTTAAATCGGCAACTCACTTACTTTGCATTGTCAATGGGTGATTAGTATTTGGAATCTTTTGTGGAGTATTAATGAGATTCATTGGGTGATGCCCGGATCTTTAGGTAGTTACTAAAAAGTTTGAATTGATGTGATTGATATGACAGGCCTATATATTTGGGTTATCATCCCAATTATAGTGTAAACGAGTCGATTCGAGCCAAGTATCATCGACTTGATTCGAATTACATTATAAATACTCGAACTTAATTGAGTATCAAAATTTATATTCGAACTTGGCTCGATGTCAAGTCGAGCTACTCGAACTCGAAAATTAAAATTTTTAATTAAAAATATATTTTATTACCACTAATAATATCTCAATATATATATATATATATATATATATAATCACAACATTATTTATTTTTTTTAAAGTAATAATAAGGGAGCAAAATTTTGAAGCAAAATATGTGGAAAGATGACTAATTTAATGACTAAACATAAATTAAAATGTTTATTTATTTCTTCTCTCTTAATAATTTATCTCTCTTTTTAATATTAATAATTTAATTTTTACCTTTAATTTAATAATTTATCTTTCTTTACTTCTTAATTTGTAAATATATGTTTATATATTATTACTTTAACTTATTTATATATATAATTTAAAGAGTAATAATAGGATAATAATAAATCAAATAACAATATATATATATATATATATATATATATATATTAAAATATATTTATTGTATATTTTAGAGAATATAAAATTAAATATAAAACATTTAATTGTTTTTTAATTAATTATATTTTTGGTTAATAATTTATTTATTTATTTATTTATTTTTAAAATGAGTAATAATAATAAAAAATTAATTTATATATATATATATATATATATATATTATATAATATAGTGAAACTCTTGTTTCTCTCTTTAAAAGTTTTTTTTTCATATTTCATTTTCTTATAAGATGTATTATAAACTCAATAATTATATTTATCTCTAAATGTTTTTTTCATTTTATCTATGTTGAAAGTTAATAGTTTATAATTTTAGTTACATTTATCTTGAATATCCCTATTTTATAATTTGAGTTGAATTATCTTAATAATTTAAAATTTGTCTAGTAGTAGTCCAATTTCAAATAAAATAAATAATAACAAAAATGATTTTAGAATAAATTTAAAATTATATAATATATATATTAATATTTTAAAATGTTATTTATAATAGTTTAATAATAAGAGATTAAAGAGATAAAATTACTAAATAATGTTTTTAAATATTAAACAATTGAATTGGAAAAAAATATTAAATGTTATTAAGGTGGCATGTACAGTTTATAATAAAGAAATAGAAAATGCTACACTTTTTTTTTTTTTTTTTTTTTTTTTTAAGTGACATGAATAATGACTCATTATTTGTTGCCTCATTTTGCTCTCCTATTATTACTCATTTTAAAATAATAAATATAAATACCATTAAATAATTTAAACATAACAAATGTTTATTCAAACACAAACACCATTTAAAAACTATAAACGAAATTAAATATTTAGAAAATGTTCATCACAAATACTAAAAGTTACAAAATAAAAGTTGTTGAGTATTTAAAATACATCATCACAAATGTCATTAAGAAATTACAAAATGAAAAATGAAGTCATTAATCATAACACCGATAAATTGGGTTGTCGACCGCCATTTGCCCATAATTCCGGTGATTCATCTCAATTTCTTGCAGGTAAAATTCTCTGTCTTTTCCAACACTTGTTTCTTGATGACAAACAAATTTATGTGAGCCATCGTTTTTGTCGATACTTGTGTGGTATCTGATCTTCTTTAGTTCTTAGAATTTCTCCAACTTTGTGATTTGGGATTTGGGATTTTTAAAATGAGTAGTAATGGTGAAAGGTTGGACTATTGTGGAGAAGATTATGAACAAAGTTTAATAGATCAAACAGGGAAGAATAAAAACAAAGTTTATTGCAATTTCATGAATAAAAGAACATGTTTTTTTGCCTATTGTAAGTTTAATAGATCAAATAGGGAGGAAAAAAAACATTATTTTGGCTTATATATACCAATTTATTCCAGCACACAAACACAAATCAATCGAGGTACTACCACTTTTCTTCATTCAATAATATTAGAACTATTATTACTAATAATGTTTTTTCCATTTGCAGATTTTCTTAAAAATATATACTATAATATGGAGTATCTGAGTGATTTTAAGGAACAAAATTGTTCATTGAACTCAAAGTTTGGTGAAGACGGAAGACATTGCTGTTAAAAAAAGAATCTGGGAAATAATTGATTCCAAGTATCTTTGATGGAGAAATTGATGGAGGAAGAATCGGGTATGCAGCATTTAGGGATGAATGGAAGGAGAAGAGAATAGAGAAAGAGTTTGTGAATGAAAGTAAACGGCGCTAAGAATAAAATTAGGATTTTTTAGTTTTTATATATATATATATATATATATATATATATATATACGAGTTACTCGCGGGCAACTCGAACAACAAATATAAAGCTCGAGCTACTCGAACTCGACTCGAGCTCGGTCAAACCGAGTTCGAGCCGAACTTTGACCGAGCTACTCACGAGCGGCTTAACTCGTTTGCATTCCTAAACTAAATTATTTTTAGGTGGACTATCTGATTAGAGAGAAATCGTCGAACTTTCAATTATCGTAGTCGTCTAATGCGTATCATTCATAATATTATTATTTATTATTATGATATTTTCTGAGATTCGTTTAGGAAAGTCAATAGAGTATGTCGGAGAGTTAATCGTTATTCTCGAAAATTTACGAACTTGATAACTTATTAAGTACTGTTTTTTCTTCTTTTTTTATTTGTTATTTTCATGTCATGCTTTTTCGTTGTATTTAAACGATTTTTTTTTATTTTTAATATATATATTGATTTTTTTTTTAAATAATAATAACAAGAATATTTTTAAATTCTCAACTATTTCCTTTTTAGTATGACTGAATCTGATATATTAATAATTTTATTAATTTTTCAAATAAAAAATTAAAAACCAATATATCATATAGCTAGATTGTAAAATTAAATTTAAAAATAAACCGGGAGAAGATAACCAAACAAATGCATTATTAATAACCAATTTACTCATTGAGCAAAAAAAAACAAACAAAAAGAGAGTAAAAGTCAATATCATTATTTATTCAAATTCCATAAGATTTACAACATATAAATAATTATAATATATAAGACAAATTAGTTAATTGAAATTATTATTTTACTACCTTTTATCTACAATACTAAAATCGATCAGTTCTTTATACATGGTCACTACATTACTTATCTTTAAAATTAGTTAAGTAGAATTCATATATATTTTTGTAATGACAAATTGCAAGCATCAATTAATATTAAACGAATTTTGTTCATCTTTTTCCATCATAATTTTGTCCAAAACAAAACAGAAATTCCAATAATAATTTGTGCTTTGGAGTAGAGAATCTGTATATGTTAAGTCCAGAAAAGGAACGAATCTAGAATTTAGGGGTGAATTTGAAAAAGATTTAGGATATCTTAAAAAAATAACGATAAATTTTTTAATAAAACGAGTGGATAAATGTAAGTTTAATTATGTTTTTACTAATTAAATCAATAAATATTAATTTTTTTAAAGAAATGAGAAGGTTTAATCAAATTTTAAACGTTAAAAAAAATTCTTATCCATCTCAGATTAGGTCCACACTTACAAAAAAATTCTTATCCATCTCAGATTAGGTCCACACGGTAAGTGTACTTACAAGAGTTGTACAATAATTTGTAGTAGAGCAAAATATTTAATAATATGAATTCTGAAGACGATAAGGTGTCCTACAAAGTTGTACAATAATATTCATACCTCTTTCACAGCTACAACCTAACTATCAAAAATAGTATTAAGTCCTAACTCTATCGGCTTTTTATGTCGAAAAATCTCTATCAATAGGTTAGACTTTTGAAATTGAAAACTCTATTGAATAGTCATGTGCCCGACAGAAGGTAGTCAATTTATGCATTTACATAGTACCCAACTCTCCTCAAATTTGACTATTAATAATTTAATTAATTAATTAATAAATTAATTATAATTTTTTTCTATCAATTATATTAATATTATTGATATATATTAAGAAAGTTTGTATATAATAAATATTATAATTATATATATTATTTTTGTAAAAGTTTATAATTAGTATAAGATTTATAATTTTATGGCCACAAAATTTTTATTTAAGTTATCCCATTTTTAGGGTAAGCACGATAGTTGTGACTTTGGGATAGTCATGACTTTAGGATGTAAGCTTTTTTTTTCTATGTGTCATTGATAGTCTACACTAGTAAAAATATAACATTACTTGAAGCAATTAGGGCGGATAAGCCTGATGAAATGACCCAACAAGATTGGGAGTGGCTACTTAAAAACCATTACTTTACCGATAAATTTCAGATTTCTTCGTTAAAATTTTTTACTTAATATAACATTTTTAATCTAACATTATATATATTAATTACATAAACGAAGCGCTACCAACATGGAAAACAAAAAAATCAAAATATGCACATCGGTCAGATAGTAAATCATTTACACAGCTGCAGCGAGAAATGATAAGAGTTATTTTTTGAACTTTGTTTTAAAATGAATTAAAATTTAACTTACAATTAATGCATCTACATAGTACCCAACTCTCCTCAAATTTGACTATTAATAATTTAATTAATTAATTAATTAATTAATTAATTAATTATAATTTTTTTCTATCAATTATATTAATATTATTGATATATATTAAGAAAGTTTGTATATAATAAATATTATAATTATATATATTATTTTTGTAAAAGTTTATAATTAGTATAAGTTTTATAATTTTATGGCCACAAAATTTTTATTTAAATTATCCCATTTTTAGGGTAAACATGATAGTCGTGACTTTGGGATGTAAACATTTTTTTCTATGTCATTGATAGTCAACATACACTAGTAAAAATAGGGGTAATATCGAGCATTACCACCGATTGTTGTAAAGACCAATCGCTATTATCAAATTAATAGCGATTGGTTTTAATTCTAATCGCAACTACCTTGCTAATAGTGATTGGTCCTTACACAAATCACTATTATACTACATATAACGTCGATCAGTTACAAAATCAATCGTTATACCCCTCGTTAAAAGATCACAAAATAAAGGTGTCAAGTTTTGCCGCGTTTTGAAAGCATTAGTATTGATTGGTATAGCAACCAATCGGTGATACCTCCATAATAGCGATTGGATAAGTGACCAATCAGTGATACCTTAAGTCATATTACCAATTTGTACTTATACTAATCGTTATTACCTAAAAAATACTAATTAACCCGAGAGCCTCCCCTGCTCCCAATCTATCAAACTCTTTATTCCTCCTTTGTGCCGACGTCCAAGCTTCCGTCTCCAAATCCGTCCAAGCTTCCGTCCAAGATCCGTTCAAGCTTCCGCTAAGATCTTCCTCCTTCCCTGCACATCTAGATTAACTAGATATATAGAAAGATCCGTCAAAGATTCTTATTTTGCACATTGATCTTCGTTTAGGTTTTTTATTTTGAACACCCTTCGCCATCTCCTGCACGTATTCTCCTCAAGTCTTCAAATAAGTCTTCTTCTCGCTTCAATGGTTGAATTTAGTGTCATTTGAAATCATGCTTACAAGGTGTTTTATTAAATACATTACTCTAAATTAAATTATGCTCACAAGGTGTTTAGTTAAATGCATTTTGTTGAATGTATATAGCTTTAAACATGATTTAAATGTGTGCTTTAATGGTTTAGGTATGATAAATTTTGAGTACAATTGAAGTAGTTTAATGATTTTAGTTTCAATTTTATTAGTAGATGAATCGTTTACTTAGTTATGTTTTTGTCTTCAAATGGATAACTCCACTAAATGTGCAATAAGCTTGGTTTATATGGAATGCAAATTTAAGGAATTTTAGTTTTTGTTCTTGTTAAGGAATGAATAATATAGTCATAGACTATCACATTTTCTTGATTACCATGTTATGACTATCACATTTTCTTCCATTGTCTTAATTTCACAAGTTGCTTCCATTAAATGTGACCTCTCATACTTGATTAATTGAAACTTATTCTTATTTGCTTCATTTAAAAGTTAGTCTCTCAATTTTTATATTGATGCTTCTAGGAAATTTAAGGAGAGCAAATACTACAAGATTTGCATTCATTGTCTTCAAGGCTATCTTTTCACCGCAAGCATCATTTTCCTCCAAGTAATATATTCTTATTTCATTTATATAGGTTTTTTATAGATATGAATTTAGGTTTTAACATTGATTTAGGGTTTGATAGATATGGATTTTTGATAGATATTAATTTAGGTTATGATATGACTTTTTGATAGATATGCATATTTGATAGATATTTTTTTTTGAGGGGGGGGACGGTTAAAAACCATTTCATTAAAATCCCAAAAGTGAGAGGGTCAAGAATCAAAGCTATACAAACCCTATCTATGATTAAAAGATGACAATCAAATGACCCTAAAGAAACATATTATTAGCCATCAAACATACGAAAAATAGAGATTACAAACAAAGATTACAAATTGTATCAAATCCTAATTATCCCAATTAGGATTTTTATTTCCATACCAACTTGATGTTTCAACAGATTGTCTTCCTCTTCCCTTCCCCTTCCTGTTGTAATGAAAGAGGGGTGAACTGAAGATGATAATGAGTACATCCTATTCTCATTTTAATTTTTTCCTTTATATGAACCCGTTCTAATTTGATAAAAAGAATTATTCTTCAAGAATTCCGAGTTCTTCACCTTGTTGTTCTCAACTTAAATTTCAAGATCATTGTCTTTATTTTCTTTAGTTTCAGCTTTAGAATCCTTAACAACTTTAGATTCCTCTATATCAACCTTTTTGATATGGCGTTTAAGTTTATATATAGATATCCCTGATAAAAAAAATGGACGATGTATACGGAAAAAGATCGACATCTTCCGAAATACATTCAAGGAGTCGTTCTTTTCTTAGTTTTGTTGTGAGTTCTAGCTAAATTACCACCATTGCATGTCCATGCATTAAATGTTGTAATAGAGAATATTTAGACAAATAAGGCGTAAATAAACATTTGACTTTGTATGTAATAATGAATAATTGTACATTTTGGAATAGTCATGAGAAAAAATGATGATGCAATAATAGGATTGATGTACAGATTGATAGTAGTTCAAATGTACAAACTGAAGAAGATAATTTGGGACAACTTTATACTGATGCTACAGTAGATTTAAACTCGGAGTGCAATGATTTTGATGAGGATGTTTGTATGAGAAATATCATAAACGATTTATATCCACGTGGTGTTGATGCATCAAATGAGGAAAGGGAAAATGAGGATGGGGCAAATGAGGATGCTAAAAAATTCTATAGACTTTAAACAAATCAAATGAAGCATTGTATGAAGGCTCCCAAATTTCAAAGACATCAACATTACTAAAATTACTCCATCTCAAGAATGTTGGATAATGGACAAATTATTCATTTAACATGTTAAAATTATTAAAGGAAAAATATTATCAGTGAATTTTAATCTTCCCGATTCATATTATCATTGTAAGAAGTTTCTTATAGATGTTGGTCTTTCTTATTAAAAGATATATATTTGTAAAAATAGTTGTATGATATATCGAAAAGATGATAAAATTTTGAATTCTTGTAAAGTGTGTGGAGTTTCTTAGTAGAAAATTGAATAATCGAGTGGAAAACCTAAGAAGAAAGCGAATGGAAAAATTATCTCCAATAAGGTGCTACGTTACTTTCCACTAATACTGAGATTGCAAAGATTATATATGGGTTCTAAAATTGCTCCTTTAATGATGTGACACAAAGATAAAAAGGGTTGATGATGAAGTTTTACGACATCCCACTGATTCTTTGGTATGAAATCATTCGATGAAGATTATCATGATTTTGCAATTGAGCCTCGTAATGTAATACTTGATCTTGCAAGTGATGGATTTCAATCATTTGCAAATGGAAAGACATCGTATATCATTTAGTTTGTGATCCTCATTCCTTATAACGTCCTCAGACACTTTGCATGAACTCTTCTAATTTTATACTGTCCATGTTAATTCTGGGTCTAGAGAGTCCAAGCGATGTAATTGTTGTATTTTTACAACCGTTAATTGAAGAATTAAGTGAGTTGTAGAGTATCGGCATAGAAACTTATGACGTCTCAACTTCTTAGATCTTTAAATTGTGTGTGAGCTTAATGTGGACAATAAACAACGTTCTTGCATATGCAAACTTGTCTAGATAGAGTACAAAGGGAAAATTAGCATTCCCATCTTGTAATAAGAATACTTGCTCCATGATATTGAAAAATGGTAATAAAGAGTTTTACATGTGTCGTCGACGATTTCTTCCATCAAATCAAAAATTTCGTAGACAAAATGAATTGTTCGATGACACTATCGAATTGAGAAGTGTGCCTCAATTATTATCGGGACGTTAAACTCTTAGACAAGTATGCAATTTGAAAGGTAGAGTTCTCACCCGAGTTCCCACTAGAAAATATATTGTGAATCATCAAAAATGGGGTGACAATTGGAATAAGATGTGTCTTTGAATTACCTTATTGGAAAGATTTGTTGTTGAGACATAATTTAGATGTGATGCATATTGAAAAAAAATATATGTGATAGTGTTCTTGGAACAATCATGGATCTAAAAGGAAATACCAAAGTTAATTTAAAACCACGTCAAGCTTTGGAGCTCGTGAATATACGTCACCAATTACATGCAGCAGTTGATGTGAGGAGTGTTCTTCAGTATACAGTCGGTCCTTATACATTGCCTAATGAAAAATAATTGATGTTGTGTCAAATTTTAATAGACATAAAAATGTCAAAAGGGTTTTTCTCAAACTTTGGTGGATGTATAAATGTCAAAGATTTTCAAATTTCCAGATTAAAAAGTCATGATTGCCATATTTTACTAGAGTATCTTATTCAGCTTGCGACACGTGGTTTACATGAGGATGAGGTATATGAAGCTATTGTGGACCTTTCAAAGTTCTTTCATATGTTATGATCAATATCACTATTAAAAGCCGACTTAGAACAACTTCCGAATGATATTGTTGTAACACTGTGCAAGTTAGAAAAAATATTTATGTCTGCATTTTTTGACATTATGATACATTTGCATGTTCATTTAGCAATGGAGTCTTTGAGTGGAGGGTCGGTTCAGTATAGGTGGATTTATCCGATAGAACAATATATGGGAACTTTGAAATGATATGTTCAAAATAAATATCATCCTGAAGAATCAATTAGTGAGAGCTATCTAATAAATGAAAGTAGCAGCTTGTGTGTTACGTATTTTCAAGATTCCTCTGTGCACATGTCACTCCAACCACCGAGTTCTCTTGCTATATTTTTATTTGTTGAGGAATTATCATAAGGGAGAACATATATTTACAAATCAGATTATCAAATATTGGCTAATTCATATGTGCTAAAAATTGTGAAGAAGCAGAGTCATTGTATCGGTATGAATGTTCTCAAGTTTTATTATATGTATTAATATTATCAAAAAATTGAATGTTTGTTCAATTTTAATATGTAGCGAGTATATCCAAGAATCCTTAAGTGGTCGATGCGATGAAGAATATAACAAATGGTTCAAAAATAGAGTGAGTTAAGTATTGTGAAATTTTTTTGACAAATTTCTTAAGACAATTCTAAATATCGTTATCGGTAAATTTTAAAGGTTTAGCAACTTTCTAGCAAAAGCAAAAGAAGTACTGAGCTACAAATGTTAGGAACGGTCCCACACAATTTGCGTCAACTTTTATTTGGTATAAAGTAAATGGATATAAATTCACCACTAGAAGACATGACCTTAGATTGAAGACTCGGAATAGTGGAATACTCATGATTGGTTGTCATGACAAAGAAACACGAAATTATAATGGTGTGCTTACAAATATAATTGAAATGCAATACCTTAGTGAGTGGTAAACGAATTTTCGTATTTAAATGCAATTGGTATTATATGCATTTCGGAGCTACAAGACTTCAAACTGATAAATACAGATTTGTTAGCCTAAATCGTCAACGGAAGTCTCAATATCAAAATGAGTTGTTTATATTGGCAACCCAAAAAAAACAAATATTATATGCCAAAGACATTGGTAATAAACTGGGTTGGGATATTGTAACAAAGACAAATCCCGAATAGTCAAAGGTATGATATTACTATTCTTCACTATTGTTCACTATTGTTTAGATGTTGTTGTTTAAATATTTCTTTCAGGTATAAATTATACCTCCAAAGACCTTTCAGTCAAGATTTTTGCAGTCACAACTCAATTTCCATAAAAAGAAAGAAAAAGTTTTGGGTGACTCTTCATCGCATACTCCAGTGGAGGATCTCCATGAGGAGAAAAATCTTGTTGAGTCCACACGACCATCCACTAATGAGGATGTACAAAATCTAGATGAGCCCACACCATCAACTAATAAAGGAAAAAATACAGAGTCTTCCAGCTCCCAGAGAAGGCAAGATAGCAATAAGATCTTTGAATTGGTCAATTAACGGTTAATGGAGATAAGGTGTGGGTCACATTAAACCCATTGATAGAAAGTCGTGCTGCAAAAATAGGGGCATGTGGAGTCCGCATTTGGGGGTTATTGTTCGAGAGAATAATGTTATTCCACATTGCACAATCCATTGGCGCCACCTCACCCCCACCGCCTTAGATATGTTTAGGCAATCCATTATCGTAAGTTAATCGTTTTAATACATTCCCGTTTGAAATTAATCATTTATTTCTTATAAATCGTTTTATTTTAGGAAAAATTTGATTCAGGTAAAATTGAGAATTATCGAGTCGACACCTTGAGACACATAAAGATGAGGTGGGAGGATTGGAGGTACGACATAAATGTCAATAAGATAAGGAAGCACGAAGGAAATGTGGAAGCAATTAGGGCGGATAAGCCTGATGAAATGACCCAACAAGATTGGGAGTGCCTACTTGAAAACCATTACTTTACCGATAAATTTCAAATTTCATCGTTAAAATTTTGTACTTAATATAATATTTTTAATCTAACATTATATATATTAATTACATAAACGAAGCGCTACCAACATAGAAAACAAAAAAAAATCAAAATATGCAAATCGGTCATGTAGTAAATCATTTACACAGCTGCGGCGAGAAATTGTAAGACTTATTTTTTAATATATATATTGATTTTTTTTTAAATAATAATAACAAGAATATTTTTAAATTCTCAACTATTTCCTTTTTAGTAGTACTGAATCTGATATATTAATAATTTTTCAAATAAAAAATTAAAAACCATATATCATATAGCTAGATTGTAAACTTAAATTTAAAAATAAACCGGGAGAAGATAACCAAACAAATGCATTATTAATAACCAATTTACTCATTGAGCAAAAAAAACAAACAAAAAGAGAGTAAAAGTCAATATCATTATTTATTCAAATTCCATAAGATTTACAACATATAAATAATTATAATATATAAGACAAATTAGTTAATTGAAATTATTATTTTACTACCTTTTATCTACAATACTAAAATCGATCAGTTCTTTATACATGGTCACTACATTACTTATCTTTAAAATTAGTTAAGTAGAATTCATATATATTTTTGTAATGACAAATTGCAAGCATCAATTAATATTAAACGAATTTTGTTCATCTTTTTCCATCATAATTTTGTCCAAAACAAAACAGAAATTTCAATAATAATTTGTGCTTTGGAGTAGAGAATCTGTATATGTTAGGTCCAGAAAAGGAACGAATCTAGAATTTAGGGGTGAATTTGAAAAAGATTTAGGATATCTTAAAAAAATAACGATAAATTTTTTAATAAAACGAGTGGATAAATGTAAGTTTAATTATGTTTTTACTAATTAAATCAATAAATATTAATTTTTTTAAAGAAATGAGAAGGTTTAATCAAATTTTAAACGTTAAAAAAAAATTCTTATCCATCTCAGATTAGGTCCACACTTACAAAAAAATTCTTATCCATCTCAGATTAGGTCCACACGGTAAGTGTACTTACAAGAGTTGTACAATAATTTGTAGTAGAGCAAAATATTTAATAATATGAATTCTGAAGACGATAAGGTGTCCTACAAAGTTGTACAATAATATTCATACCTCTTTCACAGCTACAACCTAACTATCAAAAATAGTATTAAGTCCTAACTCTATCGGCTTTTTATGTCGAAAAATCTCTATCAATAGGTTAGACTTTTGAAATTGAAAACTCTATTGAATAGTCATGTGCCCGACAGAAGGTAGTCAATTTATGCATTTACATAGTACCCAACTCTCCTCAAATTTGACTATTAATAATTTAATTAATTAATTAATAAATTAATTATAATTTTTTTCTATCAATTATATTAATATTATTGATATATATTAAGAAAGTTTGTATATAATAAATATTATAATTATATATATTATTTTTGTAAAAGTTTATAATTAGTATAAGATTTATAATTTTATGGCCACAAAATTTTTATTTAAGTTATCCCATTTTTAGGGTAAGCACGATAGTTGTGACTTTGGGATAGTCATGACTTTAGGATGTAAGCTTTTTTTTTCTATGTGTCATTGATAGTCTACACTAGTAAAAATATAACATTACTTGAAGCAATTAGGGCGGATAAGCCTGATGAAATGACCCAACAAGATTGGGAGTGGCTACTTAAAAACCATTACTTTACCGATAAATTTCAGATTTCTTCGTTAAAATTTTTTACTTAATATAACATTTTTAATCTAACATTATATATATTAATTACATAAACGAAGCGCTACCAACATGGAAAACAAAAAAAAAAATCAAAATATGCACATCGGTCAGATAGTAAATCATTTACACAGCTGCAGCGAGAAATGGTAAGAGTTATTTTTTGAACTTTGTTTTAAAATGAATTAAAATTTAACTTACAATTAATGCATCTACATAGTACCCAACTCTCCTCAAATTTGACTATTAATAATTTAATTAATTAATTAATAAATTAATTATAATTTTTTCTATCAATTATATTAATATTATTGATATATATTAAGAAAGTTTGTATATAATAAATATTATAATTATATATATTATTTTTGTAAAAGTTTATAATTAGTATAAGATTTATAATTTTATGGCCACAAAATTTTTATTTAAGTTATCCCATTTTTAGGGTAAGCACAATAGTTGTGACTTTGGGATAGTCATGACTTTAGAATGTAAACTTTTTTTTCTATGTGTCATTGATAGTCAACATACACTAGTAAAAATATAACATTACTTGAAGCAATTAGGGCGGATAAACCTGATGAAATGACCCAACAAGATTGGGAGTGGCTACTTGAAAACCATTACTTTACCGATAAATTTCAGATTTCTTCGTTAAAATTTTGTACTTAATAAAATTTTTAATCTAACATTATATATATTAATTACATAAACGAAGCGCTACCAACTTGGAAAACAAAAAAAAAAATCAAAATATGCACATCGGTCAGGTAGTAAATCATTTACACAGCTGCAGCGAGAAATGGTAAGAGTTATTTTTTGAACTTTGTTTTAAAATGAATTAAAATTTAACTTACAATCTTAGGAAGTACAAGAAGGATTAATTACAACCTATGAAGAATTCTTTTTGGCGACTAAGAGCAAAAAAGGTAAAACTGTTGATCCGCACATACTGGAGAAAGGGGTAAGTATAAAATATGTTTACTTTACATTTTATTTATTATTGGTATTAATATATTTTGTTGTGGGATGAATTATGACATTTCGAGCTGAATGTCCCGGGATTTCTTATGTCGATTTGGTTGAAAGAGTTTTTAGCCCTCAAGATAAGGGAAAGATTATAGGGATGGGATCAGTTTTAACTTCCCAAGTTCGAGGTCCAGCACCTTTCAAATAACAACTACGTCGAGACACCGTGACAATACAAAGAAAACTCGATGATATAGAAGAGACAATGATGGCTCAAAGGAACGTAAAGAAGACCGAGAGGTCCAAGATGGAAAACAGGTTGAAGGCTGAAATGGAAGAGAAGATGATGAAGGAGAAGGCTGAAATGGAAGAGAGGATGAGGATGGAGAGAGCTGAGATTATGTGTCTTATGTCATAATTTATATTTGGCGGTGGATCAATAGATCCTACATTCTTTTCCCAATTACTAATATTGGTCGTCAATCATCGGGTCAAGGATCATCAACAACAATTCCACTCGTGCAGCAACAACAACAAGACGACGATAATTCTAGGGAAGACACGAATTAAGTAAGAACTTTTGTTATTATTTTGGTTAGATTTCAAATGTTGGTGTAGTACTTTGATTATGTGTTTGTGTTAAGAACTTCTTTTGTTATGATTTTGGTTAATGTTGATGTAATACTTTGATTGTGTGTTTATTTAATAACATTTTATGATTTTGGTTCAATTGAGGGTTTGGCGTTTATTGTTTATTATGGTTATGGTTTAATGTTCGCTTTTATATTAGGTATTGTAATATTATAAAATTAAATATTTTAATTATATTAGCATGTAACGATTGGTTTAATAATCAATCGCTACTACTTAAACATCCTATAGCAATTGGTTAAAAAAGTCAATCGCTACTTATCCATGAGACTATAGTGATTGGTTTGTTAACCAGTCGATATAGCCTGCTATGGAATTGGTTATTGATTTATTAATCAATCGCTAAAGGATGATAGGGAAATTGTGATTGGTTAATAAACCAATCGCTACACGACTATTATTTGAACGAAGTGCAAAAAATGCGATGTTGGGTAGTAGCGAATGGTTAAATAACCAATTGTTATAAGTTTATAGCGATTGGTCATCTACAAATCGTTGTTAAGGTAACAACAAGAAGGCTTCTACCGATTGAGAGTGATTGGTCTATGCCCAATCAGTATTGGCTTATACCGATTGGTAAGGAGGTTAGTATCAATCGGTGTACCAATCGATATAGGGTGTTTTTTACTAGTGATAGTAGTTGCAAAAGAGATTAAAATAAAATTTAATTTGGAGTAAGTAATATAATTTGGTAATAAACAATAATAGTTTAAAACATAATAAATTAAATATTTTTTAGTCTTTGAAACTGATTTATTTAAAAATTGCCTAACAAATTGCATTTTAGCTCTTAATATATAAAATTAATTGCAATAAGTGGAATGTCAGTAGGTCAAATTAGCTTTCAACCTAAAACAAAATAAAATTTGTAATTAATTTACTTCAAATCTTTCAATATATCCCTAGAAGAGAACAACATTAGTCATTTTATTTTCCAAATTATTGTATATATCAATAAAAGACACTTAAGTTATAATAATCCAACATTATAATGTATCATTTAACTAAATTTTTGGTTATAAAAAATATTTATTTTATTTTTTATTTGTATTATAACGAGCTTATTCATATTTAATGTTTAGGAAACCAGGAAAGACAACATCGCAGTAAATGATGAAGCATTGATCAAATCGTCCGTTGAGCCTAAAAAGTATCGATTTCTTTGTCGGAAACCTGTTTAGGAGTTTTTGGTTGGAGTTAGTGAAAATGTGTATATTCGGGAGAAAACATCCCGAAATTTCCCGAATATGCACATTTTTGAGAGAAAACGTCCCGAAAATGTTCATGTTCGGGACATAGACATCCTAAACATGCACATTTTGGGGAGAAAACGTTCCAAAAATGTTCATGTTCAGGATGAAACATTTTTCTCCTAAACATGAACATTTTCTAGACGTTTAATTATGTTCCGAACAATTGTTCAAATTGACATATTTTTTAAGTTACACTTATGTTCAGTTCAAAATGACCAATTTAGAATGACCTTTTCGCAGACAAATTCTCAATGTTTGAATGACATTTTCCTCCAAAGAAAAAGTTCGCGATATCTACACATTATATGCCCAATCAACTATATTTGACGTTAACAAGTTAGGGACCAAAAATGTAGGTGGTACGAAGAAATACTTCAACATTGATTGTGTCAAGAGTTGTATGAAAGAATCGATAGCCAAAACTAAGTTTTAACCTACATGACCTATAACTAAGACAAACAGTTAAGCTAAGATTAATATAGTTGTTCAGAATGAAGGGAAATATGTGATAACAAATGTATGTCTTGAGAACAACCATACATTAAGTTCTGAGAAGATGCGACATATTAGATCCTACAAAGTAATTGACGAAAATGCAAAGAGGAGATTGGATACAAACGATGAAGTTATAATAATTGTGGCCAAAACATAGCAATCCCTTGTAGTGAAAACCAGAGGGTATGATAACATATTTTTCGAAGAGAGAAGATGTAGAAATTAC
Source organism: Impatiens glandulifera (assembly GCF_907164915.1). Taxonomy (NCBI): domain Eukaryota; kingdom Viridiplantae; phylum Streptophyta; class Magnoliopsida; order Ericales; family Balsaminaceae; genus Impatiens; species Impatiens glandulifera. Next base: position 38,971 of record NW_025919685.1, on the reverse strand, counting down.
ATTACAGAAGCACGAAAGTTGAGGTTAGGGAGTGAGAATGCTGAAACACTCACTAATTATTTTTAATTATGTATATATTAAAAATTTTAATAACATTTGTCCATTGAAACTCAATTGCACTCTAACTTCAAATTATTTCAAATAGGCTCATTATTATATGAATAAATATATTTATATTATAACTTTCAAGAAGATAAAAAAATGAATATCTACCAAACATAAACTAATTAAATCTTAGTATATCTAACATTATTAAAGAACTACATTTGTTAAGCTAAGAACAAATGTATTTGTGAAAACGGAGTTTAACTATTAATGAAAAAAAAAAGTGTGGCATTTTATGGAGGTGTTAATGACGAAACAAAGCAGAATATCTTCAACATCATGGGCATCAATGAAGGCTTTCATGTAAGGTACTTAGGAATTCCATTAACCGCAAAGCAGATCGAGATCTCACACTGCAAATCGCTGATTGAAAAGGTAAAAAATACGATATCTAGATGGGCAGCGAAAAAACTTTCTTATGCAGGGAGGATCGAACTTATCAAAACCGTGGTTATGGGCATAGTTGGCTATTGGGCGTAGCAAATGGTCATTCCGAAGAAGGTAATGAAGGAACTCGACAAGATGATGAGAAACTTTATTTGGGGTAGTAGTGGAAGAGGAGGAAAGAAAGTCAAATGGACCGCTCTCTGCAAACCGAAGGACGAGGGAGGCATCGACTTAAAGAACTGTATCGAGTGGAACAAGGCTTTAACCTTCAAGCATCTGTGGGCTTTGGAGCGCAATCAGGAGTCAATATGGATCAAATGGGTGCATACGAGGTTTATGAAACACAAAACCAACATCTGGACCTACAAAATTCACGAATGTATGAGTTGGTCTCTGAAAAGATTCTTAAACTAAGAAGCGATATTGCAGATCTTTATGACATCCGACTAGGGGACGGGAAAGGCACTCTATTCTGACACGACCCTTGGTTTTAAAACCAGTCTATCATCGACAAGGAGGAGTTTCAAAATACTCGTATTAGAAGGGACTGCGCAAAAGAGAAAATTAGAGACATCAAAGACGGGAATTGGAACTTGCTCTTGAGAAGAATTCCAGAAGGAAAGAGGATACTTGATCATATAAGTAACATACAACAACACGACAGACCAGATATTCATGAATGGAAAGTTGAGGACAATGGGAAGCTGGTATTGAAGAAAATATGGGAGGTAATCCGGGAAAAGAGTAGAAAGTAGAATGGGCTCCTCTTGTATGGTCAACGAAGATTATCCCTCGACACCAGTTCATCCTATGGCTCGCCTTCTAGGAAAGACTCAGCACTCGTGATCGTATCAGTAAGTATATGAGCATCCCGACGTGAGCTGTCTTCTATGCATAGGAAATGAAGAAACCATAGATCACCTATTCGGGAGTTGCTGTATTGCTTCGGAGCTTTGGGAAAGATTCTATAAAAGCCTGGAGCTGATCAGTTTCCCAAGCGAATGGAATGAAATCAAAGAAGCAACACTACTCAAAGCCAAGGGAAATAGATTTGCAACAAGCGTGTTCAAGTGCGGCTTTGGAGTAGTGGTGTATAACATTTGGCAAGAACGGAATGTAAGGGTATATGACAGAACCCGTAGGAGCATTGACGAGTTATGGAAAGATATTGTATCAGATTGCAGCGCCCTCGCGGGAACGTGGAGAAGAATTCCAAGCACGGAGCAAAACTAGAATATCTGTAGGAACTGGAATTTACCGTTTTTTAGACTCACTAGAATTGAAAGCATTGAAAACAGATAATTCATTTACGTTTTTAGCTTTTTAGCTTTTATTCAGAATGTTACGACTTCAAAATCATTCTAGGCCTGTCTAGAATGATCTCTTAAACTCGTGATTTTTTTTCCCGTTTTTGAAATTTTTAATGAAATGACGCTAAGTAGTTTTTCCCCCAAAAAAAAGTGATTAGAATTAGGTATGTTCATCAGTTCATCAGTTCGGTTTTTGGGTTATTAGATTTTCTCGGTATAGGTTTTTCAAATTCTAATTTTAGTCAATTCATTCAAATAAATTATAACTAAACAGAATTAAAGGATTAATATAATAAATAAGTTGCTAGAGATGTTGTATCTACTAAAATTACAAAACTAAAAAAATGAGTAAAAATCACCCATATTATTTTTAGTGACTGCCCTTTGACCTTCAATGCTCGACGATTGAACGGTGGAAGTAAAACGGTGTAGGCAACGACTATATATGGCGGTAGAGAAGTGTTGATAATGGTGGTGAGTTGTTTCAACAAAAAGAAGTAGAGATAGGTCCACACTCAAAGAACTCAAAGTCTTAATAAATAAGAAAGAGAGATAAAAAAAATATGTCAAGAGTCTTAAAAATAAGGTGGGCGACTAGCAATCCAGATCTTCTGCTACCAATTCCCATGTTCCCCTGTTGCTGACCAATCAAAATACAGAAGCATTATTATATTAATAAATGAATGTTGGGTTGAAGGAAGGGAGAAAGAATCCGGAACCCAGATTTCATTCCTGGTTCACACCAAACGCCGTTAACGGAATGTAGAGATAACGTATGGAGCGAAGCTTCCTTCCCCCAGGTTCCATGTCAAAAGGAATGAAGATATATTGTTTTGAGCGAAGCTCGCTTCTCTCCAGGCGCCATGTAATGCGGAATGGAGAGAAGCGGTAAGGAGAGAAGCATACTTCGCCCAGGCGCCCTGTTGAACGGAATGAATAGATGCTTTTAGAGCGAAGCATACTTCGCTTCAATCATTTTTAATGCTCTAACGTTCATGTAAAACCCCCCAACACACTCATGTAAAGACCGTTTACCTATCATGTAAAAACATGTATTCATCCATGTGAAATAAATTAATTAACAAAAATAAAATATTTTGATATAAAAAAAATTAAAAAATTTATTTACGAAGAGACGCTTTTCAGTGAACCATACTTCGCTTCAATTAATTATTTATATATATATATAAATAAAAATTGAAAATTGAAAATTTTATTTATGAAGAGACGTTTTTCAGTGAAGCATACTTCGCTTGAATTCATTATATATATATATATATAAATAAAAAATAAAAAAATTTATTTATGAAGAGACGTTTTTCAGTGAAGAATACTTCGCTTAAATTAGTTTATATGTCTAGAGAATCGAGCGAAGCATACTTTGCCTAGGCGCCATGTAAGAATGAATGAATTGACGATTTTCAAGGGCCATGTAAAGTGGAATGAATATACTATTTTCAATCGAAGCATCCTTCGCCCAGGCGCCATGTAAAACAGAATGAAATGACGCTTTTTGAGAGAAGCGTCCTTCGCCTGGGCGTCATGTAAAATGGAATGAGTTGACGTTTTTCGAGCGAAGCGTCCTTCAACCAGGCGCCATGTAAAGCGGAATGATTGTGAAGCTAGCTTCGTTAATGAATTTAAAAACTCAACCTTGTGAAACAAGCTTCGTTAATGTTATAATTTCTGTGAAGTTAAAAACGCTTTATGTAGTATTAAAACATATTTTTCCCGCCACAAATCTCACTCTTCATTTTCATAAGAAACTGTTCACATTCTCTCTCTCTCTCTGAGCGGTCATCTTTCTTTAAACTTTGAATCCTTAGAGTTTTCTTCTATTGTACAAGGACTTCTTGTGAAAATGTCACAAAACGAAGGCAACAACATGCTAGTGGATAATTCTGACTCCCGAGAGATCGTTTTGGCAGTTTGCAAGAGCATAAATGAAACCGCCCCCAATCTTGTATCCAACGACAACGCTAGTGATAAATCGGTGAAGTAGGTTATTTTGATTCATATTGTGTTTATAGTTTTTTTATTAATATTACACCCGTTCATTCCATTTCTTTTGTAAAATACTGATTTATGTTCTCTCACTAAAAATAATGCGTTGGAGGTTTTACATTAATATATATGTAAGGAAGAGGAAGAGAAATACGAAGACGAAGACGAATACAAAGTCATCGATTGATGAATCAGTTTCAACTATTGATGTCGAAGCTACTGATATTGCTACAGCTACACTTGTTGATGAAGATTTACCACCACCTCCCCCAAAAACCAAAACCATTAAAAAAAAGCAGCATTTCTAACAAGATCATCCCCTCATGGCCTTTTTCACATAATTCCTAAATTGAGCGTAGAACAGAAGGAAGCTGTGAAGGAAATCGGGTTTGGTTCTCTTCTTACATTGGGTATCTCCAATTTCCCTGGTCATTTTTTGAGACACGTATTCAGATGTTTCGAACTGGAGAAGAAGTCTCTGGTATTGGCCAACGGTGATGAGATTCTTATCGATGAAGACCTAGTCCAGTCCGTGTTGAACCTCCCGAGAGGGCCAATGAACATAGTTGAGTCCGCTAGGGCGAACAAGAATAATTACCCTGAGTATTTTAATTTCTTGAGGGATTGGAAGGTCAAATGGAGCGGAGAAGAATTAACTTCAGCTCCTGAAACACTTTCTATGATACCCAAGATATTAAGTAACATAAGTGTAGACAACGATTTCAAAATCGACTTTGTTGTCTTTGTTGTCTCATGTTTTTTATGTCCAGTTCAAAATTTACGAGGCAGGTAAACATTTATTCAAACATATTATATATCTTATTGTATTTGTGAATACTTACACATGTATTATATTAATTCAGGTTCAAAATTCCTAAATCCTTAATGGATGTTGATAACATAAAGAACCTGAACTGGTGCATCTTCACACTACAAGAATTGGTTGAAAGTGTCAAAATTTGGAAAGAAAAAGATAAAAAAAAAGATAAAAATTCATATTTTGATGGACCTATAACCTTTTTATTGTTAAATAATTACTCTCTTACATATGATTTATAGATATGAAATATTCACTTACATGTTTCCCATTCCTTTACTTCAGATTTGCTACCTAGATGGTGTTTTTGTCAATGGTATACGTCATCCTTATGAAAGGTCTTTTCTAATCATATTTTGCTAGGATGACACCACATTGTCATAGATTACCACGTTAGAAGCTCACACAGGTGATTTTGGGCTGGGCAGGGAAAGGGCACGCCTAACAGATATAGAACCTAAGATTCCAGTTAATTTATTAGAATTACCTGAAGACGATGAACAGGTATGTTGAAAGAAGAAATTGACTCACAATTGTCTATACTTTATTGTTTTTGAGACTAATAAAGTATGTTTTTTATAATCTACAAATATTAAAATCTAAAGTCTTGCAAACTTTTAAAGATACAACACAACAGTTCAATTACCTATCAGGCGAGTTGGAGAAATGCAACATCGATCTCAAGCCTATTTTTGAGGCCGGGTAACAAGATCAAAAGGGTTCATGAAACACTTTAAAGTGAATAATGATGAGGGTTGTGTAAGTAGGGAAGATCCTCCAAAGGAGGCACTTGGGGACACTTTAGAGAGTGTCGGCTTGAAAATAAATAGTCCCCTAGTTGAATACCCATATGAGGATGCAACTGAGCACAATGAAGATAGTCCATCACCCTCTGTTGAATGGAATGATGAGGGTGAGGAAACCAAAGCTTGCAAAGCTTCTAAATCTTATGAATCTTCTGAAGATGAATATGAAGATGAGGGGAGACGCGTCAACATTAGAGACTATCCGAAGAGGAAGATCACAAAAATTTCGGTATACCTTCAATCCCCTTACATGAAAGTCATTACGAAGAAGTTGGACCAAAAAATAACCAACAAGGAACAGAGATTGGCCGATTTAGTATTTTGTGAAGACCTTGATGAAAAATAAGTGAAGCATGCTTTTCTAAATTTTAAATATTAAAGTAGTTATGTTCTACATGAATCTATTTTGCAGGAAGGTATTGTACCAAGGGTCTTCCAGTAATATAACTCGTAAAGTATTGCAAACAATGAAAGATAAAGAAGAAGTTGCGAGCGAAGTGGTGGACGCTTGGGACATACATTTTCACTTCAAATTTAGTAGGTTAGCAAGGCATGAAAAACGAATAATTATTTTTTCAACAATATAATATGTAAATGCTTCGCTTGGTTTTGTACTATGTATTTCTCAATGTTCATGACTTTGATAGTTTAGAGTTTATGCAGATTAATATGTGATTTGATTACAACTCATTTTCCGGTTGCCTTCAAGAAGACATGACGAACTTCAAAATAACATAAGAACACATAAAAAAATGTTGACCTGGTATGTGCATAACCATTCCAACTAACGAATTTCGTTTATGCTTATATGCAATGATATCAAATAATTCATGTTTGTATTCTTTTTACAAATATTCCTACCGGTCCTCCATGTCGAGCATTACTTTCTTGTATGTGCCAATATGTCTATTTCCAAAATCCAAGTAATAGACAACATGGGACGTCCGTGTAATGTTAAAATTCTGGAGAAGTATACCAATTTGACTAGCCACATTAATAATTTTGGGGCTTTCTTGGAAGAACTATGCCTAGTAAAAATATCGGAAAAAATTAAAAAATGAAGAAAATGGCTCCAAAGCTGAAGTGGCAAGATATAACAAACAAAATTGACTATGGTATATATTTAATGAGGCATATGGAAACATATAGAGGAGATATGAAGAAGTGGGATATTAACATCACTAGTGACAATGTAAGTGTTAAACATAAGTTAGTCTATGACAATTTTTTATACATTTTCTTATACTTTCTCTTTTTGTTTTGAAGGTCGAAGAAGCTTTGAGTACACTGAGGATCAAATATTTATACAAAGTTCTTATGTCATACCACAATGTCAATAAGATTAACTTAAAGAAGTCAATTAGATGAAGATTTTAGAGTTGTATGTATAAATGAATTTTAATTAGTGTACTTTCACTTTATGCACTTATAATCTATTTATGTTTATAATATAAAACTTTCAATGATTATATTTCACATTTTGCACTTCTTGTACCCATATTTTTATTCGCTAACGGACAAAGGTATTTCAAACATCTCTTCATGAATTTGAAAAAAATATATTCCTTCATGAAGCGATTTTAAATTCACAGAAATTATAACATTAACGAAGCTAGCTTCACAAGGTTGAGTTTATAATTTCATAAACAAAATTAGCTTCACAAGTTCTGTTTTTAAATTCATAAACGAAGCTAGCTTCACATGTTATGAAGCAATTTTAACTTCACAGAAATTATAACATTAACGAAGCTAGCTTCACAAGTTTGGATATTTAATTTCATAAACGAAGCTAGCTTCACGGTTTCTGTTTTTAAATTCATAAACGAAGTTAGTTTCACAAGTTATGAAGCGATTTTAACTTCACATAAATTATAACATTAATGAATCTAGCTTCACAAGGTTGAGTTTTTTATTTCATAAACGAAGCTAGTTCACAAGTTCTGTTTTTAAATTCATAAACGAATCTAGTTTCACAAGTATTGTTTTTAACTTCACAAGTCCTTTCATGTAACGCCCCTACCGGAGTAATATAAAGATGTTAATACATGAATGAAAAATCATTTATTACTTCATCAACAGGCGCTACAATTTGATTCATTTCGCCTCTTCAACTCTCTGAAGTAGCTAGTGTCATCATCTATTTAGTATCTCTCTTTCTGTTTTGACTCTCTCCCTCCTAAGTCTCTATCGGAAAACAGGTTCTTTGACTACCACATTCATTCTCTTCATTCATTTAGTGAAATACTCATCTTAGGAGGCAGAGATGGAGCCAGAGATGCCGGTTTTATCACAGTAATATTTGGAGCGATACTTAAGTATAATCAACGAGGACCCTATCCCTTTTGGTGTCTTTCATGTAGATGAGATTCTACCTCTTATCCGAATAAATGTTAACGGGGTGCTGATGGCCCACATGCAAAGCAGATGGAGTACGGATACTCGTTCTTTTGTCATTGGGGACATGCACATATACCCGACGATTGAGGACTTCGCTTCAATCCTCAAGTGTGGGAGTCATTTACTCATGGTTATGTCTATCAATCCTAAACCTCAATATGTTGTCGAAACTTGCTATAACTTCTATGGTTGTACAATGTTTGACGCTATATTGTTTACCCTTCAACATGGATTTCTCAATATGGCACACATAGACGATTACATTTGGCGTGTATAGGGAGCTGAAAGGACCATCAGCCACACAAAGCAAACTAATCATGCTTGTGGTTCTTTCTCATTTTTTGTATCTAGCTGAAGAAGGATGGCCTTCGGATAGGCTCCTGGAGGTAGTTCCTGCACTGATGGGAAATGTCCGATGTTTGGTTAGCCTTGTACTCGCCGAGACACTCCTTGGTATCAACGACTTTGTTCCAGACCCAAATAATTATTCCCGCCGAGGATCACCTTTGGTTCTATACCTCTGGTTGTTAAAAAAATTGCATTTGTTTCACCTTCCTTCAATTCCTTACCCTTCATTCGCAAATTATATTTCTGATATTCACCCAATTCGGTTCATTGTTCTGTGGTATCTCTTTAGTCACATGATGTACAAGATGAGAGGTGCTCCATTCATCATTGTGTTGGGCCTAGAGGGATCTACCTCCTACTATACAACTATCATATATCGATAATTTGGCCTACGGAATCCCCTACCTTGAAATGCACTCAATCCTCCTACAGACTTGATGCATATTTCTACTGATCTTTACCTCGAGTACGCATCAATAATGGAGCTTGTTATTATAGTTCAATTCCCCAATCGATGGATCAATGCTATGAACGAAGTAGTTCAGTTATACATTCCACCCGTGGTCAAACAAGAAGTCGTAGCGATGATAGGATCGAATGACGAGTCAAGCTCTAATACAGATTAGGGCTTAATTTATTTATGTATAACTTCTAGCTTATGAATTGCTGTTTGGTTTCTTAATCTGTATAATTTATCTATACAGATTATGAAATATTTTTGTGTTTTTTGTACCCAAATGCAAATCAATTGTTGTGAAGTTAAAATTTGAATCATTATCATTATAAATTATTGCAATATAGATGTCATTTTCATTTAAAACTATAATGTAAAAACAATTATGCATTCATGTAAAAATAAAGAACGAAGCTTGCTTCGCTTGATAGTTACTGTTTGGTATGATTCTAGTGAACGAAGCTTGTTTTGCTTGTTAGTTAGTTTATTATAGTGAGAAAGCGCTAGAGAACGAAGTATGCTTCGCTTGTTAATTAGAGTTTATTTAAATTAATTTTTATTCATAAAACGTTCATGTAAAACCCTAAATGCACTCATGTAAAACCCTAAATACACTCATGTCAAACCCCTAATGATTTCATGTAAAAACAATAAAGAGTTCATGTAAGAACAATGCTTACAAAGAACGAAGGTTGCTTAACTTGTTAGTTACGGTTTACCATGATTCTAGGGAACAAAGATTGCTTCGCTTGTTAGTTAGTTTAATAAATAGAACAATCTCTAAAGAACAAAGCTTGATTCGCTTGTTACTAAGAGTTTATAATGCTTATAGGGAACAAAGCTTTCTTCACTTCACTTGTTAATTATTAAAATGATCATGTAAAATACCTAATTCATTCATGCAAAAATAATAAAGGGTTCACGATTAGCGTGTCATAGATTCATGTAAAACCAATGCTCATATGGAACGAAACTTGCTTCACTTTTTAAATACAGTTTATAATGCTCATGGGGAACGAAGCTTGCTTCACTTGTTAAATATATCCCATCAATGGTCAATCCGCATTAATGAAGCAAGCTATATTCAAATTAAATTTCTTCAAAATGTTCATTTTGATAAATGATGTCATCAATGCATTGTGAAGCGCCAAAATTTGTCTTATCATTTCAGTTGTCATGTGTACGGCAGTCTCTGTATACGGATATTAAAGAGAAAAACATTTTTATATTATAAATAAAAATGTGGGAAATAGTGGAATGTGATTAAGAAGAGTATAGGTAGACGTGCAACAAGTGTGGTGAATTGTGAAGATAAGATCAAATAATTTATAATCATTATGAAGAATATGAAGAATATAATGATGAGAATGTGAAAGGTCACATTAATACTTTCTTCCTTTTTATTCATTAAATAAATAAATATATATATTCCTTCCTTTTTATTCATTATTTTATAATTGACATAGTTAAATCTGAATTAAAATATATATAACAATAATTTTTTTATTTATATGACGATTCGTTATAACGTTAATGTAAAACATAGATGAATATTTTCAAATTAACACACAATCCTTCATAAATTATTGTAAAAGCATAATTATTATTATTATTATCAGATTGGATGAACTACATTCCATTACAACGTTTGATAAACAATTCTACATTATAACAATATTCATCTACATTACAACGTTTGATAAACACAGTTGTACATTATAACAATATTCATCTACATCTCCATTGAAGCAACTATAACAGATCTCCCACAGCTAATGAATCCCACATGTTGAGATATTTCATATTTCAAATGTTTTCCACCCTAGGGAATCTCCTACAATTGTCTTTTCCCACTAGTGGTGGACATGTATCATCTTCATTTGGTCGGTAGTTTCAACTTCATGTATGAATTCTTCATAGTAACTGAAGATGTTTTCCACCACAACTGGACACTCTTCATCTTCATTGAAGAAGTTTTCCACCATATAGAATCTCCCACAGAGTAGATTCGAACAAAAGATCTTAAACAACACACACAATGCTCATGCTAAAAAATTTCATTTGTGTTGCTTTCCAAGGAGATGAATCCCCTCCTTTATAATAGAAAAGAGTAACGACATATTGAATATATTCACACCACTAGCGTGATGAAATATCACATCAGAGGATAAATCTGCAGTCTTATGACTCATCTATTCAATCCATCTATCATCTCATCAACGGTCAATCTGCAATAATGAATTCATTATATATATAATTTCATTATAGCAATATTTAATTATATAAAACTTTCTATGAGCGAAAAATGCTTCACTTAATCGAGGTTCTTTTATTTTAGCAATATTTAATAATATAAAACTTTTCAAAGTTAATGTAAATACTTATAGTGAACGAAGCTTGCTTCGCTTGGTAATTATTATATATTTAAATTAATATAGTTGATTGTTTACATGAATGTGTGTATTATTTTAAATTTATTTTCTCATGGTTTTACATTTGATACCTTAGATACTTCGCATAAAAACAAATTGAACTGAAGTATGCTTCACTGAAGCGTATGCTTCACTGAAGCGTATGCTTCACTGAAGCGTATGCTTCACTGAAGCAAAGTATGCTTCACTGAAAAGCGCCTCTTCATTAATATTAATTAGTTTTGTAATATTTTTTTATTAAATATAAATTTTATTTTTGTTAATTCATTTTTTCACATAGTAGAATAAATGTTATTTCATAAAAGTTAAATTGTCTTTATATGGAAGAGTTTGAGGTTTTACATGAACCTCTAGGCATAAAAACTAATTGAAGCGAAGGAATCTTCGCTCTATACCTCTCTATATTCCGTTTTACATAGAGCATGGAGCGATGTAAGCTTCGTTAAATACGTTTTCTCTACATTCTGTTAATAGTGTTTATGGTTTTACTTAGAAAAACGTAGAGGACGAATGAATGCTTCATTTTCGGTTGACATTAAGTGATTAATAGGTTTTCATTACTTTGGTCATTGTTTTATATCGATCCCCATGCATACATTCTAGCTTGTTCATGGTTTGAAATCAAATTTACATACAAATATATTTCAGCTTTCACATGAAACTGGAATTCAATAGTTGAGATGACAAAAGAATAGTGAATGGAGTATCGGCGTCAATGCTGAAACTTTCGTCTCGTTGTTGAGGAGTTGAGAATTGAGCAGTTGTTGTTGTTGGCATTGCATTTGATGGCTGGAATGATATAACAATTTAAAAGTTATTAATAAATAAAGAGTAATAACCCAATTATTATTAATGTAGTTAAGCGAGCAATTACATACCGGATTTATTGGTGATTCGCTTGTTTTTTGTTGATTTTATTTTTCTTGAATTCCTCTCTAGTCCACATTTCCTTCTTTTACCAGACTTTGTTGTCTTCTTAGTTTTCATTCCTTTCGCTCGAACGGGGGCACCCTTAGCAGAACCTGATACAACTGGTGGAGTTTGCGTATTTATATCCTCTTGTAATTTTTTATCCACATACTTACACTAGCTAAGCATAATTTCTTTCACATGCCTATACGTGTCATCTCTTTCTGCTGCCTTTGTAAATAAATGCATAGACAAGCCACACAAATCTCTATATCTTATGTTTTGAAGCTCACTCGGATCAACATTATTGTTGTCCCCCACTAGATCAGTTCCAAAATATCCATATTTTGTTGTTCTTGTCCACCTCTTTAATATCAACGCAAAAGGAATCTTCAACACGTCAATCGTCGTAAAAATCTTTAGAATGTGAGCACACAAAATCCTTCCAAATTCAAATTTACAGCAGCAACACTCAATAATATCATCATTCTTATGAACTGTAATTGTATGAGGGTATCTCCTAGTGTGGGGGGTTAATTTATATTTTCTGTGTGTGTCGACATCCTCTAACATTTCTACACCACAATCATGCGACATAAACCATTGTTGTTCAAAGCACTTAAATACCTTTGGAGTGTAAACATTGCATGCATCCTTTAAGATCAAAACTGGATAGTTCAGACTTGGTTTTTGCTGCTAATTGATTTGAAATCAGCTTTTAACACGTCATATCTTCTTTCGTCAATCAGTCTTTTAAAGTGTTTGAAAAATTTTAAGAACTTGTGTTTGTAGGAGTAATACTTTTTTAACACATTGTTCATGCTCTCACTTCTCTGTGTTGTCGTCATAGCAGTACAAAACGTATGTCGTCCATACACTAATGCCCACTTTATCCTAATGCAAAACATACGCTTCAACCAGTCGTTATTTTCAAGCCCATAGTTTGTCAACATTTGATTCCAGGTTTCAAGAAACTCTACCTCTTCATCAAAATTATATATACATGAAGAAAAATCATTCGAAAACTCTCTAAAATTATGAAACACAGAGCTTAGATGTATGGCTATATTTTGAAATATGTGCCAAATACAGAGACGATGATTTGTTTTAGGCCATGTAGACGTTAAGGCCTTAGTCATGACCGCGTATTGATCTGTAAGAATGGTTTTAGGTTTTTTCCCACGCATAGCTGTGGTGAAAGTCTCAAACAGCCATTCAAAAGTCATAGCAGTTTCATCGTATAATAGAGTTGCACCAAAAATAATAGATTGTTTGTGATGATTCACACCTACAAAAAGCGCAACTGGATGACCTTTCTTATTCTTCTTATAGGTCGTGTCGAAACTAACAACGTCTCTGAAGTATGAATAATCAGATCGCATGTTGAAATCACACCAAAAATATTCGTTATCAAATCGTCCACATCAAGTTGAAAATCATTATAAAAACTTGGATCGTCCGATTGTTTTTTCTGTAAATACTCTAATACACCCCCTATATCCCCAAAATTATAGTCTCTGGTTCTTTTTGATCGCAAGTAATTTTTGTAATCATCAGGAAGAAAACTAAGATTGTCTCTGCCACCGATTTGTTTGGCCATTAGAGCATGGGATGCCTTTGGAGGAATTCCCACATGAGTTGTCATCTCAATATGTAAGCATGCCGCTGCAGAAATATTCTTATGGCATCTATATAGATGAGTTTTCTTTGGATTTGCAAGAAGATGACAATGCTCACTAATAAAAGTTACCACTTCAAACTTTCCATTTTCGGCCCTTTTTATCCTCAATTTCGCTTCACAACCGAACCTCATTAAAGAATGGCTACGTTTCACATAAACATCCCGTTTGTTTTTTCCCTGTTCACCCTTTGCACTACAACAAAAAACTCGATCCAGTAAAAAATCATCTTTGTCAGCATGTTTTGAACTACGCCTTATACCAAACCCTATTATTTTAGCGTATGCTAAATAGAATTCGTATGAATCTTCTTTCCTCTCAAATTCCCGACCTAAATGTGGAATCAAGTTGGCTGCGATGTCCTCTAAAGGTTGGCCATTTTCATCGAAATTCAATTGACACCAACAACTCGCACATTTTCTGGTCAATTATAGAACATGGAGAAAATAAATATTGATCTCAACAAAATATGAAGATGGAATGAATGAAATATAAGTGAAGAGCGCTTCACTTCACTAGTATTTACAGCAATCCTATAAGTGAAGAGCGTTTCATTTCACTTGTATTTACAGCGCAATATAAGTGAAGAGCGCTTCACTTCACTAGTATTTACAGCAATCCTAAAAGTGAAGAGCTCTTCACTTTACTAGTATTTACATCAATCTTATAAGTGAAGAACGCTTCACTTCACTAGTATTTACAGCAATCCTATAAGTGAAAAGTGATTCACTTCACTTGTATTTACAGCACAATATAAGTGAAGAGTGCTTCACTTCACTAGTATTTACAGCAATCCTATAAGTGAAGAGCGCTTCACTTCAATATGAATAGAAACATCTTATAGTATTAGAGAACAGAAACACAAAAGTATACCTCAAATCATGATTATTATTCTCGTTCATGTGGATTCCTTCCTGATAATTAACAACAACAGAACATTTCTAGTCAAGTATTCAAAAAACAAACAAAACGTTATGAATAAAACTTGAGAAGAAGATAACATTGAAAAACGTACCATTATCACTCCCAGATTATAATTTAGGAAAATGGATTATTGCAGATATCAATCGTGTAGTATGGAAATCCAGCGAAGAAAAGTCGAAATACTGCTTCATCGGAGAGAGAGAAAATCGTACAAAGCTAGCCGGCATTGCTGCAAGGCAACATTAAATGAAAATAGGTGTTAGGTGGGGTGAGGTGACTTGATATTTTTTGGATTATAATAATAAAATGAATAACATAATTATAAATTAATATTAATCAATGTCAAACGCTTGATCATATAGATAGCGAAGATTGCTTCACAATATTTGACAATTGAAAAACATGTATAGCGCTTCACATTTAATTGAGATTTGTAAATACTTTAGGTGCGCTGGCTGCATATATTGCTATGTCTACTATTAATCAAATATATACTTTACTTTACATGATTCTTTCATGTTCAAAGATTTCATATTTGGTAATTTTCATATTAAAAACTCATTTCATTGTTTATATATTAAATGAATAATGTTTAAAACTACAATACTAAGAACTAAAAAATGAAATCTGAAATCACGAATATAGAAAACAAATTCTATTAGGAATGCAAATATTCATTATTGTCAATAAAAAAAAGTCTACAAATTAAGTAAACAAAAGCTACAAATCACAAGCAGCAATAGATTCAAGCAAGCTTGGGTGAGGAACACCATATTCATCCAAATATGCTGACAAAGGATCCACTGCCTCAAATATCCAAATGACATCATTAACATCGTGACTTGTCTCACCGTATACTACTATAGTTTTGTCGTCCTCGGGCTTAACAAATGGATTCTCCATTTCTTTAGTGGTACCTCGCTCAACAATTACAAACCCTATCAGATCCTGTTTGTAAGTCGGGATGAAATCCCTTACAAAGATAAAAGTGTAACTGTCGAACAGTTTTGGCAGTTGAAAAACAAACAAAACAATTTTAGTTCACCATTTTGTTCTTAATGAAGATATAGAGGAAGAATCAGACCAAACTTACATTGTTCAAATACCGCATTCTGCCAGCTCTTGGACCGCCCACGGCTCCATGATTATCTTGCATAACCTCGTACGGTTCCTCATCAACGTAACTTTTTGATTTCATTGGTGATTTTATCCCTGTACAAAAGCAATTGGTATTTAGTTTCATGTATGTGAAAATGAATATTACGTTAAGACTAACAGAGTCTCATAATCAATTGTAAGGACCCATCTACCATTCAATATTGTCTTCAATACTTTGATAATTCGACCACATCCACCATTAGCATAAGTGGAAGCTATGACATGAGTTACATCGTCTCTCCACCTCATTAACACTGTGGCACCACAATTGTCAGCATATTGCACCATCAATGGCTGTGTAAAAACAATAATACTATCTCTAACAAACATGGTCATTACAATAAAAACTTACATAATATGAACAAAATGATATAGGTCAAGAATAGTAATATATCTTCAATAGATAATTGATTTGGGCAAAAAATCCATTCTTTGCCTACAGTATTTTGGACGATTGGGTTGTTTGTTGCCTGCACATTAAAATAACATGCTTTGTTAATATCAAAAATAAGTTTTCACTACATCAGTCATGCACTAGGGTTTCGTGGAAATAATATACACAACCCTAACTCTATGTACGTTTTCCTAAATACGAAGAATTTTCATTGAATGTGACATTTTCGAAGTAGAGTTTCCTAAATATGAACGAAATAACGACCCCATTGTGCGTACGTAATCTTATGGTTTAGTGGTTTCATAAATATAAAAGAAAAGTTTACTATTTTGGTGTATGTACCATTGTCGAGGCGTAAAGATCTTCTAGTCTGGTAGACGGGGAGCCGGATGCGAATCGCCGTGAAAGGAGGTAGAAGCTTGAAGAAAGAGATGAATCGGGCGGAAGTGTTTTTTATAATAATGATATTAGGGTTTATATATATTAAAACTGTTAATAAAAGTGAAGTAAGCATCGCTAAGTAACTATTTAAGCGAAGTATGCTTCACTGAAAAGCGTCTCTTCATAATTTTTAATTTTTTTTATTACTTTTTAATTAATTTATTTCACATAATGAATGAATAAATGTTTTTACATGACAGTTAAAAGGTATTTACATGGGTGTGTTGTTGGTTTTACATGAACGTCTATGCATATAAACTAATTGAAACGAAGTACGCTTCGCTCGAAAAGCGTCTATTCATTCTGTTTTACATGGCGCTTGGGCAAAGGATGCTTCGCTCGAAAATAGTATATTCATTCCGTTTTACATGGCGCATGGGCGAAGGATGCTTCGCTCGAAAATAGTATATTCATTCCACTTTACATGGCCCTTGAAAACCGTCAATTCATTCATTCTTACATGGCGCCTAGGCAAAGTATGCTTCGCTCGATTCTCTAGACATATAAACTAATTTAAGCGAAGTATTCTTCACTGAAAAACGTCTCTTCATAAATAAAATTTTTATTTTTTATTTATATATATATATATATATAATGAATTCAAGCGAAGTATGCTTCACTGAAAAACGTCTCTTCGTAAATAAAATTTTCAATTTTTATTTATATATATATATATATATATATAAATAATTAATTGAAGCGAAGTATGGTTCACTGAAAAACGTCTCTTCGTAAATAAAATTTTTAATTTTTTTTATATCAAAATATTTTATTTTTGTTAATTAATTTATTTCACATGCATGAATAAATGTTTTTACATGATAGGTAAACGGTCTTTACATGGGTGTATTGGGAGTTTTACATGAACGACGGGTATTAAAAATGATTGAAGCGAAGTATGCTTCGCTCTAAAAGCATTTATTCATTCCGTTCAATAGGGCGCCTGGCGATGTATGCTTCACTCCGTACCACTTCTCTCCATTCCGCATTACATGGAGCCTAGAGAAAAGTTAAATAAATATTTTTTTCTTGGTTATTTAAAGTAATATTAAAAATATATTATTAATATAAATAAAAATAGTTTTCTTTAATAATTAGGTATCTTCAGACTTCAATTACCGTTAGATTATCGTTACAATAATAATTAAAAATATATATAACTTAAAATTTTACAGCAATATATAGAAAATATTAACGGAACAAAGCTGCCGTCAACGCCACGTGGACTTGGTCAACGTCTTGAGCTTCACAGCTGGCCCCAAAAGTATGGTACTAACATCAACTGTAAACGTGTCATACCTCAAGAAGAAGTCCACCAACATTAACCTAGACAAGAGTACCACCAGATTCTTCCCCGCACATTGCTTATTTCCGGCCGTCGGCTCCTCCGTCTCCCGCCCATTCGACCAATAAACATACTTCAAAAGCTTCTCTCCTTCGTCACCCATAAATCTATCTCCGACGAACTCCTCCGGATTCACGAATATCTTCGGATCCTTAGTCGCAAACGGCTGATATCCAAAAATTATCTCACCTTTCTTGATTTCAAATCTCCCATCGTGACTATGAATCATTATATCCTCCTTCGCCGTCGCGTACTGAAATGGAACCGGCGGCTCGATTCTCAAAGCCTCGTAGACAACCGATTTAGTCAGATTCATCTTCTCCAGCGCCGAGAACGATACCCCATTTTCCGATTTAACGATGGTCCTGATTTCATCCGCCAATCGACGGTGTAAATCCTCTCCGGCTAACCCAACCCATTTGATCAAACTTGGAAAAAGAATTTTCATTCCGCCGTAGGAATTGAATCCCGCGACGAAAATGTGGTTATGACAAGCCTCCTCTCGAGATAGCCCTAGCCTCTCCCCGTCATCTAAAACCCTTTTCGCCGACGAATAGAATTGGTCGTAGAGTTTCTGGTAATCTGATTTTACTAAGATTGGCGGAAGCATGAAAGTATGGAGAAGCAAATCTTCGATAAAGTTGGGTATGAATTTCTTGCCTAGAGTCATCAATGGAGAGAGTTGAAAGAGTAGCCATTTATCAAACAATTTTGAGCCGTCGGATCCAAGATTTGTTTGTTTGGACGGGATATCCTCGTCGGAGAAGAAACGGACGACGAAATCAAACGACATTTTATCACTATGAGTGTTGAAATTGTTTTCAGGGACTTTCCCGGAATCGACGTCATCTTCGAGTTCTCTAAGTAGGTCGGACATGCAACTACGGAAGATGGGTATGACTGAGTTATGACGGGAGGCGACGAACGACAAAGCGAATTGCTTTGCGGCGGCGTGAGTTGGTTCTGATGGGTCGAGAAAGGCGCATACTCTGTAACCACCGAAGAGTTTTGTGGATGGCATGTAAGTGCCGTCGAGGATGTTACGTTTTTCAACCTTTGACGTATCGAAGAGGATAGGGAAGCTGACGGCGTCGAGAACGGCGACGACTTTTGGGTTTGGTGCCATGAATGGTCCCGGCGGCATGTTTGTTCGGAAGATGGTGGATTTGTATTTGTCGACTCTGGTTTTGAAGAATTCGTTGGGTCCTTGATTGTAATAGTAATCGAGACGGTCTTTGATTGCTCCGATGAAAGGAAGGCCATAGTTGCCGGGAATTTGTCGGAGAGGGAGGTTTGAGAAATCTGTTTCATTCGCCGGAGACATTTTATTATGGGAAATTTGGGGATGGAGTGGATACACTATAACCGATAACGGTATTTATAGAGAAAGAGGATAATTAATTTAAAAGTTTACATCCAAAACGTTTTTTAGGATCATTCTCTTTCACATTGGCTAAATAAGATTTTTGTTGCCTAATCAAAGATTCACTACTTTACGAAATTAACTCCAAAACTAATAGAGAGATACTGACCCTCTTCATAACTTCAACATATTAGGAACATTCACTTATTGCTTCTTGCTATAAAAAATGCAACTAACTCTACTCAACTCGTTCAAAGATAAATTTGAGTTGAGAATATGTTTTCTAACCTCTAAAAAAGATCAACCATTTAATGAGATGACAATCATATTTCTAAATCACGAATAACAACTCATATTCTAGAAATAAAAAATCTTCATTTTAATTATTTCGCCCCAAGGAATCGAGGCAATCGTTCTTACTTTAAGAATTTAACGCCATTTACTTCTAAGCTAACTATCTTTTATGTGACTTCGGCTTGACCAACAATTAATCACTCGTTCGGTGCTACCACACTTATCTACCTATAAAATATTTTACCATGACAATGACAATTGAATATAATGTTTTTATTTAGAACAAAATAGAATCTTTTATTCCTCGTACACCATCCTAAAATCTTATCAAATGTAAATTAGTAAATTAAAGTATAAAGTTGATGAGTTTATTGATCGACATAAAACACGTCTTGTAGCCAAAGGTTTCATCAACAATAAAATATATGGAGGGACGATTAATGTCATTTTTTCTTGAAATATCTCGTCATTAGTTTATTCATAAACTTGATAACAACAATGCATTTTTTCATGGGTCTCTACAAGAGTAAGTCTATATGGCACAACCATTTGGTTTGTCCATGCTGCAGACTTTCTTAATCACGTATACAAACTTTACGAGACAATTTAGGGTCTTATAATAGTCTCATTAGGCTTGATAAGCTAATTTCTTGATTTTACTTTTGATGCAACTCTTTTCACATATTATATATACCTAAAATGTCTGTCTAACTCTGATAAAATTATTTTCACTAGAAATTCTATTTCATTTCTAAAAAAAATATACTTCAATTAAATAAATTATTTCAGGTAAACTACTGTCTTAGCATGAAAGTCACTCGCATCAAAGATAACTTATTTATTTATCCATTCAAAGATTTAATGATATTCTCACTCATATTATATGCTCCAAACAAAGTCATTACACACTTTGTTTTTGTTTGCTACTCTCTTTATAAATATCATATGATATGACGAATTTTTTTCCTAGTTTATTTTTCTGTCAAAAGTATAGTGGGGCTCTAAATAATGCACACTCACTTATCTAGAGTTAGTTTTTGTTGTCAACTGAGTTTGTCAATTCTTGCCAACTCCACATCTTTTCATTGTAGAACAATTAAATGTATTCTTCAATAGTTTCGTATCCCTCGTCATGGGATCTTTCTCCGTCTAATTTCTCAAGAAAAATAGTTTTTGTTGGCTACTCTCTTTATAAATATCATATGATATGACGAATTGTTTTCCTGGTTTATTTTTCTGTCAAAGTATAGTGGGGCTCTAAATAATGCACACTCACTTATCTAGAGTTAGTTTTTGTTGTCAACTGAGTTTGTCAATTCTTGCCAACTCCACATCTTTTCATTGTAGAACAATTAAATGTATTCTTCAATAGTTTCGTATCCCTCGTCATGGGATCTTTCTCCGTCTAATTTCTCAAGAAAAATAGTTTTTGTTGGCTACTCTCTTTATAAATATCATATGATATGACGAATTGTTTTCCTGGTTTATTTTTCTGTCAAAGTATAGTGGGGCTCTAAATAATGCACACTCACTTATCTAGAGTTAGTTTTTGTTGTCAACTGAGTTTGTCAATTCTTGCCAACTCCACATCTTTTCATTGTAGAACAATTAAATGTATTCTTCAATAGTTTCGTATCCCTCGTCATGGGATCTTTCTCCGTCTAATTTCTCAAGAAAAATAGTTTTTGTTGGCTACTCTCTTTATAAATATCATATGATATGACGAATTGTTTTCCTGGTTTATTTTTCTGTCAAAGTAAAGTGGGGCTCTAAATAATGCACACTCACTTATCTAGAGTTAGTTTTTGTTGTCAACTGAGTTTGTCAATTCTTGCCAACTCCACATCTTTTCATTGTAGAACAATTAAACGTATTCTTCAATAGTTTCGTATCCCTCGTCATGGGATCTTTCTCCGTCTAATTTCTCAAGAAAAATAGTTTTTGTTGGCTACTCTCTTTATAAATATCATATGATATGACGAATTGTTTTCCTGGTTTATTTTTCTGTCAAAGTAAAGTGGGGCTCTAAATAATGCACACTCACTTATCTAGAGTTAGTTTTTGTTGTCAACTGAGTTTGTCAATTCTTGCCAACTCCACATCTTTTCATTGTAGAACAATTAAACGTATTCTTCAATAGTTTCGTATCCCTCGTCATGGGATCTTTCTCTGTCTAATTTCTCAATTCACTATTATTGCATACTTAATGTTGGGTTGGATGTCATGATGCTCTTCGCTCACCTACTAAATTTTGAATTTTGTAGGGGACTCTAAGAAAAGTTATTTCTCGCTCTAATATCGAATATGAATATCATGATCTTGCATATACAATTGTTGTTAATCTTTGTTGGTCTTGCATATACAATTGTTGTTAATCTTTGTTGGATACCATCTCTAATTAATAAAGTTTTAGTTTCACTCTCTTTTTTCTAGTTTTATGGTGCCATAATATTTGTGTCACATTTTTATCAACCAACCCATATTTAATGCTCTCACAAAATATAATAAAATTGATTTTCACTTTATTTGAGAGAGAAGTTACTCATTCATACACACTACTTATTTATTACATCTCTATTGAAGATACACACCTACTCATTTAGTACATTGCTATTGAACATTAAGTAGTTGATATCCTTAACAAATGTGGTGGTCATCAATTTTCCCTTTTATAAGCAAGTGCACAATTTGTGTTTGACAATTTCAATTGGAGGGGATGATAACAACTCATTCAATTTTATCAGTTCCAAAATCGATCCAAACAAAACCCAAAAAAGAGTGATACAATAATTATTAAGTTAAAATCTATTTTATTAATTTTTCCTATTAACCACTCGTTAAAATCCAAATAACCCAAAAAAATGAAATATTAATAATTAAATTTAAATATATTTTATTTTATTTTTTTTTCCTATTAATTAGTTTTCAATAAATCTCATATTATATAGTTTTCAGTTAATTTTATATCAATAAGTTTGATTATTGAAAAAAACAATCAAATTTATATTTATCTTTACACCATTTAGCTACAGGGGCAGCTTAATTAGTAAAGCTCCATACACCAAAGACAACATTTGCTCTAATTTTGTTACTTAAATAAAAAACTAATTTATATCTACCTAAGGAAATAAGATTTATGCACGTGAAATATTTATTAAATTATAAAATAATTTTTTTAATATACCTGACAGCTCAAAAGACAAAATTGAGTAAAGTCAAATATATATATATATATAATGATGCTTAATTTTTAAAATATTTGTATTATCGGATTGAGAGTTGTGGTTAATTTGGATATATTTGTGAGAGTAATGGATACTTGGGTCGGATTGTGAGTTGACCCGCCCATAAACTTAAAATGATTAAAAATAAAATTAAAAATGTTATAGGTATGTTTCGAACTTGTAACCTAACAAAACATGTACAACCCTTTAACCAAGTAGGCTAATAACACTTTTTTTAATTTAACACTAAATTAGATGAACACGGAACGTCAACTTTTTAACTAACTAAAATTTGAAAGTGTCCGGATTACCGGGTCAAAAGTTGTGGTTAATTTGAATATATATGTGAAAGTAAATGGATACTTGGGTCGGATTCTGGGTTGACCCGCGCATAAATTTAAAACAGTTAAAAATAAAATTAAAAATGCTATAAGTATGTTTTGAACTCGCAACCTAACAAAACAAGTACAACTCTTTAACCAACTAGGCTAATAACACTTTATATTTTAAAATCAACACCAAATTTGATGAACGCGGGACATTTTTAAGTAATTAATCTATATATATAAATATATATAATGATGCTTAATTTTGAAAGTATCTGGATTGATGGGTCGAGAGTTGTGGTTAATTTGGATATATATGTGAGAGTAAATGAATATTTGGGTCGGATTCTGGGTTGACCCGCCCATCAACTTAAAACGGTCAAAAATAAAATTAAAAATGCTATAGATATGTTTCGAACTCGCAACCTAACAAAACAAGTACAACTCTTTAACTAACTAGGCTAATAACACATTATATTTTAAATTCAACACCAAATTTTATGAACGCGAGACATTTTTAACTAACTAATCTATATATATATAATGATGCTTAATTTTGAAAGTGTCTGGATTGCCGGGTCGAGAGATGTGGTTATTTGGATATATATGTGAGAGTAAATAGATATTTGAGTCGGATTCTGGGTTGACCCGCCCATAAACTTAAAACGGTTAAAAATAAAACAAAAAATTATATAGGTATGTTTCGAACTCGCGAACGTTGTAACAAAATATTTTTATTCGTGTGCATCGCACGGGGATCTTCCTAGTTTTTTAAATTATTTTTAACGATCAATTTAATAAAAAATCGTTTAAGAATACAATGATAAAACATAAAAACTTAAGTACAAATTTAATTGACTCTAAAATCTTCTAGATGAGTAATAAGATCTCCACAAGAAGCATAGATTACTAGTAGAAAAATGACTATTAAAGACGACGAAAACCGTCGTTAAAAGCCTTAATGTCGACGTTAATAATTATTAACGTCGACGAACAAAGTTGTTGTTCGTTGACACTACAAAACTCGACGTTAAATTTTTTTGATTATTAACCACGGCTTTAGGGGGATGAAGCCATGGTTAATAATATTATTATTAATAATACTCTATTATTAATCACGGCTTTAGGAGAACGTCGTGCTTAATAATACTATATTATTAACCACAGTTTTGGGAGAACGTCGTGGTTAATAATTTTAAACAATTTTAAAAGCCGCTGTTATTTTTTTATTTTCACAAAACCTGTTTCAAATATTTTTACAAAAAAAAGACAATTCATAAATCAAATTAAATCCAAATTCGACAAAATTCTAAAATAGAAATACAAAAATCTTAAATCATATCGTAATGTGAATCACTAATTGGGGAAGAAGGGGATTCCTAGACATGAACGCCTCAAAAGCCTCTTGTTGTGCGCGTACCTGCGCTTGGATATCGTTAATCCTTTGCTCGTGTGCCTCTTTTATGCTTCCTGTTGTGCGCGTATCATATTCAACTCTTCTCGCAGAATCTTTTTCTCCTCCATCAGTGTTTGTTATGACACACACGAGTTGACGCTTGAAGAAGAGTTTTCCCTCTAATCGAGTCTGAAGTGAGTGGGACGTATTCCTGATCCCATCTTTGTCACCCTCCCGTGTCTCTATCATCCTAAAGCAGACTCAAACACCTCGAGCGACGACATATTATGATTTGTTTCTAGCCGCTTGTGCATCACAGTGTACAATCATTGACAATATTAATGTTAGTAATTTTAAACTTAGACATTCAAACTAATACGGTAGAAATGATAACAACTTACGACGGCCTATTGAACAAGTGGAGAAGGCGTGGGAGTCGGATCATCGGCAGTCGCTCTCCTAGTGTGTGTATGTAGGAAGAACTCTGCTGACTAGGGGGTTGTCCCATCTCCCTCTCTTGTACAAATAACATACATATATCATATGTTAGATATTATGTAAATTGAATACTTATACTAAAAATTATCATATCTCGTTCTTTCTGCGAAAATGGTTTGATGTCGATGTGGTGGGGGTACATCAATTTCTTTTTGTTGTCAGCGTTGGTCTTACTTTTTTTCTGCAATTATAAGACAGTAGTTGTTAGTTAATAGTCAAAAAACACATATAATGAAATATAAATGACTATGTACTATACCTTAAACTCATACGTGAAGTAGTGATTGTCAAGCAAATAATTTCAATCTTCGTAATAAAATTTCTGAGGAGGGTTTGTTCTGATTGTGTCCTCGTCATTAATATACGGGTCGATGTAAGTCTTCTTGTTCGCATATCTCCACCTATCTCATGCCTTCTTGTGGCATCGTCTTATCTCTATAGGCTTCAATGGGAGTGTCTGTTGAACTCTCGAAAGGAACCTGAAAAATAACAACATATTTTAGGATTTAAAAGTTTCAAATTATAAGATAAGACGTTAAAAAATATATAACTCACTTAGATAGACTGTCATATATGGTTCAATTGGAATTGGGAGATATCAGACCAATATTTTAGACGATGTGGCACCAACTCGCCTTTCCGGACAATGCTGCCAATATATAGACCAATAGCGAGCGTTATCGCATATAGGCCTTCCATCCAAGTCCTTGAACTCCAACCTCATCTTCTCTCCGGTTCTCATTCTTGCAAGAACTGTGTTTTTGTTCTTCCATCATCCCCTCCTCGATGAAGTCGCTACTGCAAAATAACATTAAAACGATATTTGTTAAAATTTATATAATGATTAAAATATAACGTATAAGTTATTATTAACTGCATGCAGTCTCAGGAACGGAAGAATCTTCCCTCGGGGTGTTAGACTCCTCGAGAATTGTGGAATCTAGATCATCCGGTCTCGCAATATCATGATGCTCTGGTCCCATAAATTACATAGGATCATCGGACTCTACATCATCTGTAAGAGCTCCATCATCTGTAGGAGCTTCATCATATGTACGAGCTCCATCATATGTACGAGCTCAAAAGTTCTTCAAATATCTCGATAGTCTTTGCATTCGGAGCGCATTCATCTCTCTCGATAATCTCGATAGTTTAGGATCCCGTTTAGGTGGCATGATATCTAAAAAAATATCTAAAAAAATATAAGTTAAAATTTTAAATAAGTAATCATTAGATAGTAATCAAGATGTACTTATTAGTTTACACACAAGGGATTGTTCACAATTAAATCTGACTTGTAATGAGCCACGCACATGATCGAGGATTAGTGTGAATTCCCACATTTATACTGAGGCAGATTTTAATGGATGACATTTCTTTTGATTTTGAACCCATGATAAGGACGAAACCATACGACAGAATAATTCGGTGCTTTTATTTAAAGAATATATATAATACACATATAGAGGGCCCAGACCAAAAACCTAGTACACCATGTGTGACAGATCCATTCGGGATTTACCTTCTAATAGAAATAACTTAACAACACATATTAGATTAACATGTTTTTCTACAACAGGTCAATAATAGGTACATAGGATTCTTGATCAGAACTAACATTCTCCTTTTCCCTAGGGGAACCAGCTGATTTTCCTAATACACAACTAATTATTCTTTGAGACAATAAATTAAGTTTATACATATTAGATTAACCCCATTTGATCACCAGTTATTAACTGTGGGGAATTTAGAATACTGTCAAATACACACTCATTAAGAATGGGAAATCTAATTAATAGATGATGAATAATTATGATAGGTTTTGGACACAAGTGTTGGAGGAGCGACAAATTGCATAATGTTTGAACAGCAATCAAGAATATTAACACCACTATAGAATTAAATTTAGAAAATCTTTCCCAATTCCTAATTATCATATCAACAACCATGTATGACCTAACTCCAACATTTCATAATAAAGTCTTTAACAGAGGATGTCATCAGCGATCAAAAAGAAATAATTTTAGTTGTGAAATTAAACCTGGAAGAGAATAATGAGACGAGCGAATGGTGCGGTGTAGGTTTTGCTGACGGCATCGGCAAAATCAATTTTCTGGATCTAATATACGACATAGTTATGACGACATCTTCATGATAATATGATAGATGTAAACACTATCAATCATAAAATTCAACTCACCCTAGTTCCCAACTTATGCCTAAGAAAAAAGTCTTATGTTTGACAACATAAAATTTATTGAAGAAGCATAAATAATGTACATTGAATCTTAGAGTTTGTCCTTTTGAACTTATATATAAGTATGTTTATTTGGTGTCAATTGAGTTTCTCCACAAATTGAAATACATATTTCTCTAATCAAAGTTAGTAACTTGTCTATACAGTCGTTACTGATTACTGAATTTTTTTTTATCAGTAACGACTCTATAGATCCGTTACTGATATATTGAGATTTGTAACGGGGCTATAGTGTCGTTACTATTATTACATATCATTAACGACTATAAAAAGAGTCGTTACAGATAACATGTTTTTCTTTCCATTTTTCAAAATAAGGGTATATGTAACAATTTTACAACGAACCGTTACAGATACCTAGAAACAGTCAATAACGATTCTTTGTATAACCGTTACAAATACCTCATTTAAAAAAACATAAAGAAAAACATGGTATATGTAATAGTTTTACAAAGAACCGTTACTAATACCAGAGTCGGCCCTAGGGTAAGCCCCCGGGCTAGGGCAGCCCACTTCCCAATGTATCCCATTTTAAAAAAATAGATTTCAGTTAAATTTACTTGTTTTTTTAAATGTAAAAAGGTGTAGTGTAGCGGTTGAAGATATAAGTTGAGATTTTTTATTTGGTCACATCACTAGTAAAAAAAGCATCAATAACAACGACAAATGTTGACGGGAATAAAAATCGTCAGTATATAGCACACCATTGCCGACCAAAGCAATAGTGGTAGGTATTTGGGGTTTAATAACGACCACTTAAAAAACCCTCAGTATTTGCGACTTAATAACGACCACTTAAAAGGCTCTCGGTATTGTAACCACTATACCGATAATATTAAGCACTTGATATACCTCCTTAGTTTTAAATAAAAGGTAATATAGTTACATATATCATATATTTTTAAATTAATATATTCTATATCAATTAGCTGAATTATCATCAAATTTAAAATTATTTATTAAATTTTTATTACATATTTTTTAACTCAATATCTTATTTCACAATTTAAGTATCTTATTTACATTATTTTTATTCATAAAAAATATATATAAATTAGATTTATTCTTAAAAAATATATATAAATGAGATTTATTTGTAAATAAATTACAAGTATAATTGAGCTTGTTTGATCGTCTTATTTTTAATGAAAATTAACTGAGTTAATAATTAATGTTAATTTTAGAAAAAAATTGATTTAGAAAAACAATTTTTTATTATATTCCACTCAAATTATATATATATATTAAATATTTTTAGCAATTACTGATTGAAATTGATATATTATTGCCTATCAATTTGGGGCAACATTAATTATCCTCTTTTAATATATATTAATATAAATTTTTATTTATACTTGACTGTGTAAAATATATAAGTACAAAATAAACGCGAACTTACATAAAATTTGAGAGTGAGATTGTCTACGTTGCGAGGAAATTAGGGTAAAGTGATCTTAGTCTCCATTCCGATTCCCTCCTTCTCGAGCTATGGTCTACCAAAATTATTGATTTATGCAGAAACAGCTATTAACTACACAGCTTCAAGATTCTGTATTCACGTCCAAGCTTGTATATCTCTGTTCAATCTATTGTCTGAAAGAAGAGACTATAATTGTCATTGAAGACGGTGATTGATCGATTTGAAAGGGACACCAGTTCTTCATGGATACGGCATGCCTGCAGAATGGAAACCTCATTCTCATTGTTGGATTAGTTGGCCTGTGAGTTCAATCCACACACTCTATCTATCTATAAGTACTTCTATTTTATTCACTAAATCCGATTTGCACTTTGTAGTTTGGTTAAATGGGAGAAGCTAAAGTCCAAACATGATTGATGTATAAACGGGCAGGACAATACAAAAATATCATTTGAATTTATGATGTTATTTTTATTTTACAGGAGGACGTCTGGATAACTGGAGAGACAATGCAATCAATGGTCAATGTGCATATGTGGAAGTTGCATCGGCCATATCAAAGTTTGAGCTAGTGACTGTTTGTGCTAGTGTTGCACAGGTTAGTTGAAAGAGAAAATGGATTTGCATTTGCATATCCAATTCTTGATTTATTTTCGTATCCTTATTCATCCGTTGTTAAATAATCAGTGGGAAAAATGTAAGGTTGATTGAAATGAGCTTGAATGATTCTTGGCTTCGTGATACAGGGCCAACAATATGTTTTATCTCTTCTCTTTGAGGCATTTAATGGGTTTATTATAGAATACTTTTTTTTTCAAACATCCATTGAACTACTGAAATGATGTTATCTTAATCTTAGCTTGTTGTTAAAGAAACCAAATCCACAAGCGATTCAAAGACTAAGGTTGCTGGGATTGATTGGGAATTCAACATTTATGAGGTAAGATGGGTCAATTTTATTTTAATTTTTACTTTTTTATTGTCTGTCTTTTAAAATCAGAATCTTCGTATTAGAGTTATAGGCCTAATATTTTTCTAAGAAGGTGAATTTTATAAAATAAAATAATTGTCAATGCAAAGTGCTTTAATATTTGAAGGGGATCTTCACATTCCAAACTTCCCCATAAATTATCATATATATATATATATATATATATAACTCTAATAATCCAGATCTCCTATTATGGAACATTAATACCTAGCTATTCGGCATATGTAACAGGTATTGTTGTAGTAAATAAGGTAAAGATGGATCCTAATCTTCCGAATGAGGTTAGAACTTATGTTAAAAATTATAATTAGTTAAAAATGTAAGTAGTACATTAGTGAATAGGATAAGAAAGATGTGATCTGGAATTTTGTTTATCAATTTGTTTCTTATTTAGTAAATATAATCGGCAAGGTTAAATAGGTGCTTCATCATTTAGTAATAAGTTTTGTCCTGTTAATTGGATCAGAGAGGCACTATAGCTATCTGTTTTTATCACAAATTCATTTTTTCAAGTTATTTGGGTCATTAATGCTCTTCTTATTGCTTGTTTAAGATATGTATATTGTTTATTATATATTTCGTTGTTTAGTTATGATATTTTCATTTTCAATTTTTTTTGGATGATTAAGAGTTGCTGAAGGTTGATATATAGATTGGAGTTTTGACAATATTTTGGCAAGTAAGGTCAGTGAAGTTTTGATCTTGTGAAAGTATACAATTCAGTTACATGTTCTTTCATTCTTCAATTATTTTGTTGATTTTTCATCCATTTTCTTTGTTTTAGATTCTGGATGTTGAATAAGTTCCTAAATTAACACTCTATCATTCTTGAAGATGGAAGCATTCATGTAGATGGAGAAGGTATGATTTCCTATGCTACAAAGTGTTTTTTTTTGTCTTGTTTTACTAATACTAGGCCTAAGTCAAGTACACTTACCAAGAACTTGCTTGACAGACTAAATAGATTTGCTAGAAATTTGAAGCAAGCTTCAGAAAGTGATGTCTGCATGGAGCGATCAGTTAGAGATAATTTACCTTAACAAGCATCCAGTAAGTATTTATATTTTACAGTCTCACTTTCTTCAATTTCATCAGTGTGATGTTATGCTAGCCTTCTCTAAGAAAAAAAACGTTGGTCTTAAAACTTAATACTAACATGTTTAAATTGATGTTTTCAGATTGAATCTGCCCTTCCTATATTGTCGAGACCCATTATGTGACTAGATGCAAATAAAGATGCTGTGATTGGGCCTTAAAGTAAAACTTAGTAAGTTCAATTTACTCCATATTTTTAGTGCACAAAATGCAGTATTAATATTTTTCTAATTTGGACATTCATTTGATAGTAATGATGGATGGAGTAAATGAGAAGTGCCATGAAGATCTATTGATACCATCACTAGTTTCCTAATATAATTTATCAACCTTGTAGTTTTGCTGAATCGTCCTTCATAAACTTAGAATTCATGTTCTAGAGTTTAACTTCCTCCGAACTTATAAGTTAGGAAACTCATAATAATTGCAGCTTGTTACTTCTATACAAATATAGCAATAAAACCAATTATGATTCATTTGACTCAGGGATCTTGTTATTTTTACAAGTAGCAATTATCCAAATTAAACATATGAGTTTCATTTATTGTAAGTTGTTAAATGCGACCTTCTTATTTGGTGAGTGCTAACAATTAAAATTATATTTGGCATTTTACTTTTGTTTTTCCTGTATTGAATAGTCATTCTCCATTTTGACTATTTCTTACATTTTTGACTACTCTCCCTTCTTATTGTAGAGGCAATCGGAGAATCTTGGTGCCCAATGAACATGAATTGAAAGACATGCTTAAAAAGATGAAGATAAAAGTATGTTTATTACACATTTTTCCCTGACCCTGCTTTTCTTAATAGGAGCGCTATATATGATTACAATCTTTGTTCTTTCTTTATTCGTTTTAATGAAGATCATTTGATAACAAATGTTTAAAATCACCTAATTATTTAGAATTAGTTCAAATTAAGCTAAAAAATCTTATTTATTTCTTATGTTATAAATAAATTAAGTTTGGACTCTATTTAGAGCGTCCAAAAGACAAATTAAAAGAGTAAATAGACTTTTAGTATTTTTCGAGTACTTAGAGTTTAGACAACATTTATTGTTTAGAGACGTAACAGATTCAACACTTACAATTCATTCACACTAAGTTTTCAGTGTTATCAAACACATTTTTGGTTGAAAGGTTCAAATGTAATACCATATATCTTTCATTTTCAGGAATCCCAATAATTTGTAGCTATAAACTGGAAAGTAAGAGCAATTGCACACTAGACAATTACTACTATCATTATATCATTTTATAGTTGTTAACATTCTAATCTATGTTGTTAGCTACAAGTTGCGAATTTTAATTGTTTGGCTTTTAGCTATTTTCTGCATCACGAATTTTAATTGCTCGGTATATAGTTGATCTTTGTAGTTCAGAATCGAGCAAATAGAATGATCCAATAGTTGTGTAAGATTTGTGCATAATCCACTTTTTTTTGTTTAGGTGGACGAAGTAGATCATGTTGGTGTGTTTTAAGGAGAATTCATTTGAACTGGGAAGTGGAACCGATAAATTTTCTCTTGAAAGTTTCTCACTTTATTTGCCTGAAATTGGTCATTTTGTTAAAACTGTTAAACAATTTCAATTTATTTTTGTTGTAAAGAAATATTTATGACATAAATACTGTTTAATGGTAAGTTAGAAAACAGTTTAATAAAAATTTGAAATTAAATATTTTATAATATTTGATGTTTGGTATATGTTTTAAGAATATAATTTATTTAGTTTTAATATTTTATAAAAAATGACATTACAAACAGAGGTTACTCAATGTTGAGGGTAAGAGTGGTCGCTATATAACATTCTATGGCGACAGTAAGAGTTGTCGTTATAGAGCATTTTATGGCGACGGTAAGAGTGGTCGTTATAGAGTCATCTATGACGACGGTGAGAATGGTCGTTATAGAGTCTTCTATGGCGACGGTGAGAGTGGTCGTTATAGAGTGTTTTATGGCGACAGTAAAAGTGGTCGTTATAGTGTCCTTTATGGCGACGGTAAGAGTAGTCATTAAAGAATCCTCTATGGCGACGGTGATAGTGGTCGTTATAGAGTCTTCTTTGGCGACAATAAAAGTGGTCGTTATAGAGTCCTCCATGGCGACGGTACTAAAATGGTCATTATATGTGTCTTTGAGCAATAACGACAAGTGCAATGCCGACAACTGACGACCACTTTTTCACCTTCCCTAATTATTTATACCGACGATTTATATGCAAATACCGACGAATTTTACCGTCGTTATTGAGCTTTTTTTTACTAGTGTCAAATCTCACCAAAAATATTTTTTTATTAAAATAGGAGTGCCAATTTATTTTTCACGTTTCTCTACTTTCAGGCCGGGGCAGCCTAAAACCCAGGTTCGGAACTAGTGATACCTAGAAACAATCAGAAACGATTCTTTTGAATATCGTTACAGATACTTCTTTATTTTTACTATCAGTGACCCACTGACAAATGTCGTTATTGATAGTTTTTTTCAAATAATTTCCAAGGCCTATAAATAGAACGCTTTCTTTTCTCTCCATAGGGAATTTGAGATAAATTATCCTAAACTTCTGATTTCTTCAAATCAATATGCAATCCGGGTTTATCTAAGATATTTATATCTTCAATTTATTAAAGAAATTGAAGATATCTAAGAAGAACTCGATTGCATATTGGTTATAAGCACAATTGTAATTGAAGATCACAAGGAGAAATCAAATCCTGCAGTAACTTAGCTACTGATTTCTTGCTTCTCCTTAAAGAATTTTCTCAATAATCATCAATCTCTTCTGGGAAATATCTATCTTCAATTAGAATGAAATTGAAGATGGAGATTAATTCCCAAGAGTGACGGATTGTCTATTATCTATTCAAGTCGTCTATCATGAAGTGTTTAATTATGATTCCAAAACAAATAATTAAAGATTGTGAGGTGCATACGTATTAGTAACACTTGATTTTGAAATGTTCAAAAATATTCTTCTATTTCTAATTAAAATATCTATAATATTCGACAACACTCTTGCATAATTGTATTGTCTAACAATTAGTTAATGTTTCTCTTTATAATTAGAGATGTGTAGTTAATGTTTATTATTAGTAAAATATAATTGTTTTTTTATTCAAATAAAAAAAACTTATAATAGTAATATAATAAAACAAATTTATAAAAAAACAATTCATAATGTTAGTATAAATTAAATTAGGTATATATTATTACTAAATTATATTAGAATCTTTTATTTTATTTCATAAAAATAATAGATTTTATAATTATATATATAATTTTTTATTTAATTTATTTTTTCAAAATACAGATTATAGATTAAATTTGAAATATCATTTATTTAATATTTTTTATTATATCAGTAATTGTTCTTCATAGTATCGTTACAAATATCATGTCTATGAGGGTATCTGTAACGACTCTATGTGAAAGTCGTTACAGATACGTATAGACTATTTGTTACGGTTATTTGAAATATCGTTATATATATCATGTCTTTCGTTTTATTTTTCAAAAAATATTATCTGTAACGGTTCTATGTGAATGTCGTTACAGACACTTATAGACTATCTGTAACGTCATTGAAAAGTCGTTACAGATCCCAGGTCTGTCGATTCGCTTTCCAAAAGGGGGTATTTGTAACGATTTTATGTGTATACATTTACAGATAGTCTATAAGTAGATGTAACGACATTCACATAGAACTGTTACATATACCACGTCTACCGATTCGTTTTCCCGAAAAAGAGTATCTATAACGGTTCTATGTGAATGTCATTACAGAAATTTACAAATACTTATATACTTGACAATTCATTTATCTTTTGAGTCTTAGCTTGGAGGGCATGTCCAGTATCGATAGATTTATCCAGTTGAACAATACATGAGCACAATAAAGAAATATCTTAGGACCATGAACTTTCTAGAAGGTTCAACTAGCGAGGGCTACCTTGTGAATGAGAGTATGAACGTGTGCCTGATATTTGAAGGATCAAGAGTCACGAGATGCCTTGATACAAACTAGTACAACATTGTCCATATTCTTTGTTATGGAAGATCTATCTAATGGCACGACCTACACATACCAATCGGGACATCGTCGGCATGCTTATTCGTATATCTTAAAAAATTGTTGCAAAGATGAAGAATATTATAAGTAAGTGCAATAATTCCATTACTAGTTATGGTTAGTTTTAGTACTTTTAGCAATAATTTAATTTTAACACTTGTGCAACGATTTTATGCAATCATGTCAACCCAATATTTTCAATGAAGAACGGGATAAATGATACGTTAGTTATTTCAAAAAAAAAGTAAGTAAATCGTCTCAACAGTTTATTTTTAGTAGTTAAACAATGTGTTTAACAACAATTTCTACTAAATATGTGAAGTAATTAACCGGTGACTCCGATAGAATAATGAATCTTAAGATTTTAGGAGGTAGGCCTACAATATATGCTAAGAAGTATAACTCGTGCAAAATAAATGGGTACAAGTTCAATATTGAGAAACACGACGAGAACTTGACCACCCAAAATAGCGGTGTATTGGTTGTTTGAAATAATGTGTCCGGGACAATTAACTACTATAGAGTGCTCAATGAAATCATAGAAGTATCATTTTTTAGTAGAAAACGGGTGGTTCTCTTTAAATGTATATGGTTTGATATTCATCACAAAGATCGGTGCATTAAGGTTGATAAGTACAGTTATGTTAGTATCAATATGAATATAACTCTACTAACTCAAATGAATGACTCGTTCATAATGGCAAGCCAGGCACAACAAATGTTTTACTCTACAGATATGGCATCAAGGTTTAGATGGAAAATTGTGACACCAATAAATCTTCGTTATTCTAATTAAGATTTAATTGTGTTTATTAAGACATGGGGACAAATTGCACAATTTTTCCAATAAACATTATATTCTATATTTATAACGATCAAGGCACCTAAAGATAGAGCAACAGGTAGGGGCTTTGGGCGTCAGTTAGAGGACCTCGTTTAGAGGACCGAGGAGCAGTCTAAGGACCCTTTAGTGTTACTTAACTCTATCGTTGACATCGATTAGGATGGGATATTAGAGAGTGGTGATGATATGACTATTGATGGTGTACCGAACACTAACCTAGATGATGATGATGATGATGAGATACAGCCCCCATCTGAGCATGATGTAGGTACCGATGTTTGATTATGTAATTTCTTATGATCCTATATAACTGTGTGTTCATTTTTAGGATCTTCTTCGAGGAGAAGATGGGGTAAGAACAAAAATATTGTAGTTGGTAAGTTGTAGGCAGGGCAGAAGATGCCTTTGGAGTTCAACCTGATAGATGGTAAGCCCATGTGCGATAATAGGACTGCATGGTCGAGGCATATTGGGAGTGTCATTCGGGACTCCAATGTAATACCGCACAAGACCTTACGTTGGACGGACCTAAGCTCCACACAGTTGGATCACATATAGCGGGCTATCACGGTAAGTTATTCATTATAATGTATTAATCACTATCTATAATTGTATTTGAATATTATTTTTTAATTTTTTTTTTCGCCTGCGAGAAATATAATTTGCACCTGCGAAAAATGCAATTTGCGCCTGTTATCAGGGTTATTTTGTCGGATAATAATCCAGGATTTTAATGCTTTTATTTCACTTGTATGGTTCAACAAGTTTGGCTATTCTGTTACATAATCATTCATTATAAAAATATTGTGTTTATCTTAGACTACAAGTTATGTCTCCTGGATTTGAGTTTGTTAATTAATCTTGTCTTTACTAATTCATTTAGTAAATGAATATCTCTAAACTTATATCATATGCAATTGAATTGTCCTGAATGAACCAGCCTAACTGCATTCATTACTTTGGGGAAGGGGAATGGCTATTGGTTAAGGCTTTTGTCTCATATTATCCAACAGATCTCCAAGTGTTTTACCCCCAAATAATAATCAGGTTATAAATTCTTAAGATTTTTTAAGGAAGGAGAATAGCTATTGGTTATGGAGAATTTACCTTCTGTTATCTGATAGACAATGATCTCTAAGCATTTTTCACCCATAAACTAAATCAGGAGTTTAATGCTTGTATTCCACTTACATGTTTCTACAAGTTTGGCTCTTCTGTTACATTATCATTACATCATATACATGTTGGATATTATTTAATAACTGAAACTTGTTTAATTATGGAGTGATACAGGTTGGTGACATTGCTTTGGAGGATTACGTTGCTGCGTCCACTACCAATGCTACATTTGTCCCTCACACAGCTGGAAGGTACTCAGTCAAGCGGTTCAGGAAAGCTCAATGCCCCATTATAGAGAGGTTTACAAACTCCTTGATGATGCATGCACGGGAGAAACAATGGAAAGAAGCTTATGGCTGTTTTCTGGGGCCTTACTGTTTTGTGTTGTTTGTTTTTATTTTAGCTATGCAATCAAGAAGAATGATGAGATTGAAAGGGTTGTCAAAGCTAACCGTTAAGTCTTGCTACTTTCTGCCATATATGTGGGAGTTTTGCTATAAATGAGTAGTAGCCTATTTGTTTTAAGCATGAATTTCACTTGTTATCTTGTTGGTTGTTATACTTTATTTTGTGCTTCAATTGTTTTTTTTGGATTCACTCAATTTTGAATTTTTAAACTAATATTATAATATGAGGTCTTAAATTGTGGCCATTGAAGAAATCAATAGATTATACACTTGCTTTTAAATTCTATCTTCGGATATGATTTAATATTTGTGGATCTTGCATAATGACATGTTTCTTTCAATTTGCTGCACTGTATTTTAGAGTTTCATTTGATCTTTTTTATTTTTATAATTTTTTTTGTTCTATAATGATATTTGATGTGGCTGCCTCTGGTTGTTGGATTTATATATCTGCTGGTCAAAACACTATTAACATTGTTATTTGTAGTCATTATGCAATTTTTGGTCTTTCAATGTCTAAGGATTCAAGTTTGTGTAAGTTGGTCTTTCAATATCTAAGGATTTCCTGCAAATATTGTAAATGACTTCATTGTCCAAAAGGATGGACACATCAGTGTGCTCTAGGAGTGAGTAGATAACACACTGTTATAAGGCTCCACAACACTAGTTGTGACCTGCAAATATTGGATAGAAATGTTTATCAAAACATCAAGACTTAGTTTTTTTTTATTATTATTGATGAATGTTAGTTTTTATATTATTTGTCTGTACCTGAGGTGAAGGATAAATTTGAAACAACAATTACATCTCAATTTTAAAAAAAAATAAAAAATGAACAATTTATACTCTCCCCTGTTATTTTGCAAAGATTACTCTCCCCTGTTATTTTTGAAAATAACCTTATTATCAGGGTTATTTTATCAAATTTCCCTTGAAATGTTCAACCTGTCAAGTGACAAATTAGCATGGTATAGTTTTAAGTGTGTTTGCAGGTTATATAGCTACAATTTTATATATATATTTAATTACAACATTTACTAAATATTTATATGTAGTTTATTGTTATTAGTGTTGATATTTAACAATGATTTTGAAGAAGTAAAAAATCGAACAAACTTCAGTTTGAAGTTTAAATATATTTCAAATCAACAGCCAACAACCAGTTGGTTGAACATTTCGATTTATAAATGTACCGAGCTGAACTCATTTTATTTGGTAACTCGTTAGACTTTGATAACAACCATTTAAACTAAACTACTCAATCATTATTATACTTTATTGAAATGTCTAAATTTCTTAAACTATAATTTAGAAGTTCATAAAGAGTGAGAACATCAATGAACATTTGGAAATAGCCCCCAAGAAGGCTGATTTCGTCAGGTAGGTGCATTTTAAACTTTTGGGCTTTTGTATAAAGAAGATGGCCCTATAATAGAGCCCATATAGTTCGATTCTAGAGAAGATAAAACTTGACTAGTTTTGGAATTAGTAGTTATTTTTCTTGGGAAGAAGAGAGAAAAGTAAATGTCTTGGAAAACATAATCCATGCATGCGTTGTTGCTAACAAATGTCGGTTTCCATTGACCGTTGTGTCTCTCACGCTGACATCATCTGCCCAATCACTCTCTTCTATTTCACACGTGGCTTCTAGGGGGTCCCCTTTCCATCCACGTAGCATCATCCCATATTTATCTTTTTCTCTATGTAAAATCAATTTCTAGACCGCAACGGATCGGACCGGACCGAACCGGACCGGAAAG
>NW_025919684.1:0-10949 GCF_907164915.1 Impatiens glandulifera | reverse complement strand
TAGTCAACATCACATACTCATTGGGAGGATACCTACTAGAAGATTCTCGTTGCCTACTAGATCTTCTAATATGCTGATCATCGAGTGGCTTTAGAGAACTATCATCATCTTGTTCAGTTTCCTCTGTTGGTTCAGCATCAACTAGAGGAGTCTCATCAACCTCAACTTGGTAATTTTCCACATCATTGTGTTGTGATTGTGGTGTACGAATCCTACCATTATCGGGTAATTCCTTCTCCGTAGACTTTGGTTTTTCTTTTTTCTCAAAGTCTTCAATGGTCTGATCTTCAAAGAATATCACATCTCTGTTTCTAATGAGTTTCTTGTTAACCGGGTCCCAACATCGGTATCCAAATTCTCTGTGGTCATACCCAATAAAGATACATGGTCTCGTCTTGCTATCAAGTTTAGCTCTCTAATCTCGAGGAACATGAACAAATACTTTACAACCAAATAAATAATTGTGTCGAGTCTATTTTTTTTCTCACATTTGTTACACAGTTTTGACATAATCATCATATAAATAGGCTATATAATATTTAAGGAAGGAAAATCTATAATATTGTAACTCTTTACTTAATTAATTTTTTTTATAATATATTAACTGTAACTCACAAATACTTTTGACATATATTCATCATATAAATAGGCTATAGAATATTTAAAGAAAATCTATAATATTGTAACTCTTTACTTAGTTAATTTCTATTTTTTCTCAATAAATGACCTAAGATCGGCTGCTTCTAAAATTGCAAATAGTGATTTTGATAGGGATATGTATTGGTCTCCAGAAATTCTCCAGTAAAGTAATTTTTTTAGTGATTTTCTTTTATTAGACACAATGAATGAAACACCGGAGGGATTCATCGATTGACATATAAGACAACCTATTTCGTACAACACATAAGTGTACACATATATGTCAATATCCTCCGAATCCCTGGGGATATACTATAGGTTTTTTCTCTCAACCCTTCAATGATATTTCAGTGCTGCTTCGTCGCCATTGAAGAGAAGGAAGGAGCTCCGAAATAGCGATTTGGGAATTTCACAAGTGAATAGTGAATGTCACCGACATTCACTATTTACTATATAAATATAAAATAATATTATATTTATTCTATATATTAATTTAGAATAAATATATAATATACATAGATCGCATATTTCTCTCTTCACATTCCCACATTTCTCTCTGATCCTCTTCTTCCAATCCTGCAGCCGCAGCCGGAAAAGCCTACCCGCCGCCGGATTGAGGTATTTCTCGCCGGATCCTCTTCTGGTTTTTCTAATTTGGAAACTTATTTGTTATTTTACTCCACAGCCACAGCCGCCGCAGCCTAAACCACAGCAGCCGCCGCAGCCTAAACCACAGCAGCCGCCGCAGCCGGAAAAGCCGCCGGAAACCATCAAAAAGTAACCAAGATTATTGAGTGCAGAGAGAGATGTGAAGAAGGAAACGGTGGTGAAGGAAAACGAAACGACGGAAGAAACTTCGAATATGTTTCTCCTTTCAAGAAACTAGAGCACAATCCAAGAGGTGTCGTCGCCATTGAAGAGAAGGAAGGAGCTCCGAAATAGCGATTTGGGAATTTCACAAGTGAATAGTGAATGTCACCGACATTCACTATTTACTATATAAATATAAAATAATATTATATTTATTCTATATATTAATTTAGAATAAATATATAATATACATAGATCGCATATTTCTCTCTTCACATTCCCACATTTCTCTCCGATCCTCTTCTTCCAATCCTGCAGCCGCAGCCGGAAAAGCCTACCCGCCGCCGGATTGAGGTATTTCTCGCCGGATCCTCTTCTGGTTTTTCTAATTTGGAAACTTATTTGTTATTTTACTCCACAGCCACAGCCGCCGCAGCCTAAACCACAGCAGCCGCCGCAGCCGGAAAAGCCGCCGGAAACCATCAAAAAGTAACCAAGATTATTGAGTGCAGAGAGAGATGTGAAGAAGGAAACGGTGGTGAAGGAAAACGAAACGACGGAAGAAACTTCGAATATGTTTCTCCTTTCAAGAAACTAGAGCACAATCCAAGAGGTGTCGTCGCATTGAAGAGAAGGAAGGAGCTCCGAAATAGCGATTTGGGAATTTCACAAGTGAATAGTGAATGTCACCGACATTCACTATTTACTATATAAATATAAAATAATATTATATTTATTCTATATATTAATTTAGAATAAATATATAATATACATAGATCGCATATTTCTCTCTTCACATTCCCACATTTCTCTCCGATCCTCTTCTTCCAATCCTGCAGCCGCAGCCGGAAAAGCCTACCCGCCGCCGGATTGAGGTATTTCTCGCCGGATCCTCTTCTGGTTTTTCTAATTTGGAAACTTATTTGTTATTTTACTCCACAGCCACAGCCGCCGCAGCCTAAACCACAGCAGCCGCCGCAGCCGGAAAAGCCGCCGGAAACCATCAAAAAGTAACCAAGATTATTGAGTGCAGAGAGAGATGTGAAGAAGGAAACGGTGGTGAAGGAAAACGAAACGACGGAAGAAACTTCGAATATGTTTCTCCTTTCAAAAACTAGAGCACAATCCAAGAGGTGTCGTCGCCATTGAAGAGAAGGAAGGAGCTCCGAAATAGCGATTTGGGAATTTCACAAGTGAATAGTGAATGTCACCGACATTCACTATTTACTATATAAATATAAAATAATATTATATTTATTCTATATATTAATTTAGAATAAATATATAATATACATAGATCGCATATTTCTCTCTTCACATTCCCACATTTCTCTCCGATCCTCTTCTTCCAATCCTGCAGCCGCAGCCGGAAAAGCCTACCCGCCGCCGGATTGAGGTATTTCTCGCCGGATCCTCTTCTGGTTTTTCTAATTTGGAAACTTATTTGTTATTTTACTCCACAGCCACAGCCGCCGTAGCCTAAACCACAGCAGCCGCCGCAGCCTAAACCACAGCAGCCGCCGCAGCCGGAAAAGCCGCCGGAAACCATCAAAAAGTAACCAAGATTATTGAGTGCAGAGAGAGATGTGAAGAAGGAAACAGGTGGTGAAGGAAAACGAAACGACGGAAGAAACTTCGAATATGTTTCTCCTTTCAAGAAACTAGAGCACAATCCAAGAGGTGTCGTCGCCATTGAAGAGAAGGAAGGAGCTCCGAAATAGCGATTTGGGAATTTCACAAGTGAATAGTGAATGTCACCGACATTCACTATTTACTATATAAATATAAAATAATATTATATTTATTCTATATATTAATTTAGAATAAATATATAATATACATAGATCGCATATTTCTCTCTTCACATTCCCACATTTCTCTCCGATCCTCTTCTTCCAATCCTGCAGCCGCAGCCGGAAAAGCCTACCCGCCGCCGGATTGAGGTATTTCTCGCCGGATCCTCTTCTGGTTTTTCTAATTTGGAAACTTATTTGTTATTTTACTCCACAGCCACAGCCGCCGCAGCCTAAACCACAGCAGCCGCCGCAGCCGGAAAAGCCGCCGGAAACCATCAAAAAGTAACCAAGATTATTGAGTGCAGAGAGAGATGTGAAGAAGGAAACAGTGGTGAAGGAAAACGAAACGACGGAAGAAACTTCGAATATGTTTCTCCTTTCAAGAAACTAGAGCACAATCCAAGAGGTGTCGTCGCCATTGAAGAGAAGGAAGGAGCTCCGAAATAGCGATTTGGGAATTTCACAAGTGAATAGTGAATGTCACCGACATTCACTATTTACTATATAAATATAAAATAATATTATATTTATTCTATATATTAATTTAGAATAAATATATAATATACATAGATCGCATATTTCTCTCTTCACATTCCCACATTTCTCTCCGATCCTCTTCTTCCAATCCTGCAGCCGCAGCCGGAAAAGCCTACCCGCCGCCGGATTGAGGTATTTCTCGCCGGATCCTCTTCTGGTTTTTCTAATTTGGAAACTTATTTGTTATTTTACTCCACAGCCACAGCCGCCGCAGCCTAAACCACAGCAGCCGCCGCAGCCGGAAAAGCCGCCGGAAACCATCAAAAAGTAACCAAGATTATTGAGTGCAGAGAGAGATGTGAAGAAGGAAACGGTGGTGAAGGAAAACGAAACGACGGAAGAAACTTCGAATATGTTTCTCCTTTCAAGAAACTAGAGCACAATCCAAGAGGTGTCGTCGCCATTGAAGAGAAGGAAGGAGCTCCGAAATAGCGATTTGGGAATTTCACAAGTGAATAGTGAATGTCACCGACATTCACTATTTACTATATAAATATAAAATAATATTATATTTATTCTATATATTAATTTAGAATAAATATATAATATACATAGATCGCATATTTCTCTCTTCACATTCCCACATTTCTCTCCGATCCTCTTCTTCCAATCCTGCAGCCGCAGCCGGAAAAGCCT
The DNA here is from genome assembly GCF_907164915.1 of Impatiens glandulifera. Lineage (NCBI taxonomy): Eukaryota > Viridiplantae > Streptophyta > Magnoliopsida > Ericales > Balsaminaceae > Impatiens > Impatiens glandulifera. The sequence continues at coordinate 6,531 of NW_025919684.1, read as the reverse complement.
ACCCGCCGCCGGATTGAGGTATTTCTCGCCGGATCCTCTTCTGGTTTTTCTAATTTGGAAACTTATTTGTTATTTTACTCCACAGCCACAGCCGCCGTAGCCTAAACCACAGCAGCCGCCGCAGCCTAAACCACAGCAGCCGCCGCAGCCGGAAAAGCCGCCGGAAACCATCAAAAGTAACCAAGATTATTGAGTGCAGAGAGAGATGTGAAGAAGGAAACGGTGGTGAAGGAAAACGAAACGACGGAAGAAACTTCGAATATGTTTCTCCTTTCAAGAAACTAGAGCACAATCCAAGAGGTGTCGTCGCCATTGAAGAGAAGGAAGGAGCTCCGAAATAGCGATTTGGGAATTTCACAAGTGAATAGTGAATGTCACCGACATTCACTATTTACTATATAAATATAAAATAATATTATATTTATTCTATATATTAATTTAGAATAAATATATAATATACATAGATCGCATATTTCTCTCTTCACATTCCCACATTTCTCTTCGATCCTCTTCTTCCAATCCTGCAGCCGCAGCCGGAAAAGCCTACCCGCCGCCGGATTGAGGTATTTCTCGCCGGATCCTCTTCTGGTTTTTCTAATTTGGAAACTTATTTGTTATTTTACTCCACAGCCACAGCCGCCGCAGCCTAAACCACAGCAGCCGCCGCAGCCTAAACCACAGCAGCCGCCGCAGCCGGAAAAGCCGCCGGAAACCATCAAAAAGTAACCAAGATTATTGAGTGCAGAGAGAGATGTGAAGAAGGAAACAGTGGTGAAGGAAAACGAAACGACGGAAGAAACTTCGAATATGTTTCTCCTTTCAAGAAACTAGAGCACAATCCAAGAGGTGTCGTCGCCATTGAAGAGAAGGAAGGAGCTCCGAAATAGCGATTTGGGAATTTCACAAGTGAATAGTGAATGTCACCGACATTCACTATTTACTATATAAATATAAAATAATATTATATTTATTCTATATATTAATTTAGAATAAATATATAATATACATAGATCGCATATTTCTCTCTTCACATTCCCACATTTCTCTCCGATCCTCTTCTTCCAATCCTGCAGCCGCAGCCGGAAAAGCCTACCCGCCGCCGGATTGAGGTATTTCTCGCCGGATCCTCTTCTGGTTTTTCTAATTTGGAAACTTATTTGTTATTTTACTCCACAGCCACAGTCGCCGCAGCCTAAACCACAGCAGCCGCCGCAGCCGGAAAAGCCGTCGGAAACCATCAAAAAGTAACCAAGATTATTGAGTGCAGAGAGAGATGTGAAGAAGGAAACGGTGGTGAAGGAAAACGAAACGACGGAAGAAACTTCGAATATGTTTCTCCTTTCAAGAAACTAGAGCACAATCCAAGAGGTGTCGTCGCCATTGAAGAGAAGGAAGGAGCTCCGAAATAGCGATTTGGGAATTTCACAAGTGAATAGTGAATGTCACCGACATTCACTATTTACTATATAAATATAAAATAATATTATATTTATTCTATATATTAATTTAGAATAAATATATAATATACATAGATCGCATATTTCTCTCTTCACATTCCCACATTTCTCTCCGATCCTCTTCTTCCAATCCTGCAGCCGCAGCCGGAAAAGCCTACCCGCCGCCGGATTGAGGTATTTCTCGCCGGATCCTCTTCTGGTTTTTCTAATTTGGAAACTTATTTGTTATTTTACTCCACAGCCACAACCGCCGCAGCCTAAACCACAGCAGCCGCCGCAGCCTAAACCACAGCAGCCGCCGCAGCCGGAAAAGCCGCCGGAAACCATCAAAAAGTAACCAAGATTATTGAGTGCAGAGAGAGATGTGAAGAAGGAAACGGTGGTGAAGGAAAACGAAACGACGGAAGAAACTTCGAATATGTTTCTCCTTTCAAGAAACTAGAGCACAATCCAAGAGGTGTCGTCGCCATTGAAGAGAAGGAAGGAGCTCCGAAATAGCGATTTGGGAATTTCACAAGTGAATAGTGAATGTCACCGACATTCACTATTTACTATATAAATATAAAATAATATTATATTTATTCTATATATTAATTTAGAATAAATATATAATATACATAGATCGCATATTTCTCTCTTCACATTCCCACATTTCTCTCCGATCCTCTTCTTCCAATCCTGCAGCCGCAGCCGGAAAAGCCTACCCGCCGCCGGATTGAGGTATTTCTCGCCGGATCCTCTTCTGGTTTTTCTAATTTGGAAACTTATTTGTTATTTTACTCAACAGCCACAGCCGCCGCAGCCTAAACCACAGCAGCCGCCGCAGCCTAAACCACAGCAGCCGCCGCAGCCGGAAAAGCCGCCGGAAACCATCAAAAAGTAACCAAGATTATTGAGTGCAGAGAGAGATGTGAAGAAGGAAACGGTGGTGAAGGAAAACGAAACGACGGAAGAAACTTCGAATATGTTTCTCCTTTCAAGAAACTAGAGCACAATCCAAGAGGTGTCGTCGCCATTGAAGAGAAGGAAGGAGCTCCGAAATAGCGATTTGGGAATTTCACAAGTGAATAGTGAATGTCACCGACATTCACTATTTACTATATAAATATAAAATAATATTATATTTATTCTATATATTAATTTAGAATAAATATATAATATACATAGATCGCATATTTCTCTCTTCACATTCCCACATTTCTCTCCGATCCTCTTCTTCCAATCCTGCAGCCGCAGCCGGAAAAGCCTACCCGCCGCCGGATTGAGGTATTTCTCGCCGGATCCTCTTCTGGTTTTTCTAATTTGGAAACTTATTTGTTATTTTACTCCACAGCCACAGCCGCCGCAGCCTAAACCACAGCAGCCGCCGCAGCCGGAAAAGCCGCCGGAAACCATCAAAAAGTAACCAAGATTATTGAGTGCAGAGAGAGATGTGAAGAAGGAAACGGTGGTGAAGGAAAACGAAACGACGGAAGAAACTTCGAATATGTTTCTCCTTTCAAGAAACTAGAGCACAATCCAAGAGGTGTCGTCGCCATTGAAGAGAAGGAAGGAGCTCCGAAATAGCGATTTGGGAATTTCACAAGTGAATAGTGAATGTCACCGACATTCACTATTTACTATATAAATATAAAATAATATTATATTTATTCTATATATTAATTTAGAATAAATATATAATATATATAGATCGCATATTTCTCTCTTCACATTCCCACATTTCTCTCCGATCCTCTTCTTCCAATCCTGCAGCCGCAGCCGGAAAAGCCTACCCGCCGCCGGATTGAGGTATTTCTCGCCGGATCCTCTTCTGGTTTTTCTAATTTGAAAACTTATTTGTTATTTTACTCCACAGCCACAGCCGCCGCAGCCTAAACCACAGCAGCCGCCGCAGCCTAAACCACAGCAGCCGCCGCAGCCGGAAAAGCCGCCGGAAACCATCAAAAAGTAACCAAGATTATTGAGTGCAGAGAGAGATGTGAAGAAGGAAACGGTGGTGAAGGAAAACGAAACGACGGAAGAAACTTCAAATATGTTTCTCCTTTCAAGAAACTAGAGCACAATCCAAGAGGTGTCGTCGCCATTGAAGAGAAGGAAGGAGCTCCGAAATAGCGATTTGGGAATTTCACAAGTGAATAGTGAATGTCACCGACATTCACTATTTACTATATAAATATAAAATAATATTATATTTATTCTATATATTAATTTAGAATAAATATATAATATACATAGATCGCATATTTCTGTCTTCACATTCCCACATTTCTCTCCGATCCTCTTCTTCCAATCCTGCAGCCGCAGCCGGAAAAGCCTACCCGCCGCCGGATTGAGGTATTTCTCGCCGGATCCTCTTATGGTTTTTCTAATTTGGAAACTTATTTGTTATTTTACTCCACAGCCACAGCCGCCGCAGCCTAAACCACAGCAGCCGCCGCAGCCGGAAAAGCCGCCGGAAACCATCAAAAAGTAACCAAGATTATTGAGTGCAGAGAGAGATGTGAAGAAGGAAACGGTGGTGAAGGAAAACGAAACGACGGAAGAAACTTCGAATATGTTTCTCCTTTCAAGAAACTAGAGCACAATCCAAGAGGTGTCGTCGCCATTGAAGAGAAGGAAGGAGCTCCGAAATAGCGATTTGGGAATTTCACAAGTGAATAGTGAATGTCACCGACATTCACTATTTACTATATAAATATAAAATAATATTATATTTATTCTATATATTAATTTAGAATAAATATATAATATACATAGATCGCATATTTCTCTCTTCACATTCCCACATTTCTCTCCGATCCTCTTCTTCCAATCCTGCAGCCGCAGCCGGAAAAGCCTACCCGCCGCCGGATTGAGGTATTTCTCGCCGGATCCTCTTCTGGTTTTTCTAATTTGGAAACTTATTTGTTATTTTACTCCACAGCCACAGCCGCCGCAGCCCAAACCACAGCAGCCGCCGCAGCCTAAACCACAGCAGCCGCCGCAGCCGGAAAAGCCGCCGGAAACCATCAAAAAGTAACCAAGATTATTGAGTGCAGAGAGAGATGTGAAGAAGGAAACGGTGGTGAAGGAAAACGAAACGACGGAAGAAACTTCGAATATGTTTCTCCTTTCAAGAAACTAGAGCACAATCCAAGAGGTGTCGTCGCCATTGAAGAGAAGGAAGGAGCTCCGAAATAGCGATTTGGGAATTTCACAAGTGAATAGTGAATGTCACCGACATTCACTATTTGCTATATAAATATAAAATAATATTATATTTATTCTATATATTAATTTAGAATAAATATATAATATACATAGATCGCATATTTCTCTCTTCACATTCCCACATTTCTCTCCGATCCTCTTCTTCCAATCCTGCAGCCGCAGCCGGAAAAGCCTACCCGCCGCCGGATTGAGGTATTTCTCGCCGGATCCTCTTCTGGTTTTTCTAATTTGGAAACTTATTTGTTATTTTACTCCACAGCCACAGCCGCCGCAGCCTAAACCACAGCAGCCGCCGCAGCCGGAAAAGCCGCCGGAAACCATCAAAAAGTAACCAAGATTATTGAGTGTAGAGAGAGATGTGAAGAAGGAAACGGTGGTAAAGGAAAACGAAACGACGGAAGAAACTTCGAATATGTTTCTCCTTTCAAGAAACTAGAGCACAATCCAAGAGGTGTCGTCGCCATTGAAGAGAAGGAAGGAGCTCCGAAATAGCGATTTGGGAATTTCACAAGTGAATAGTGAATGTCACCGACATTCACTATTTACTATATAAATATAAAATAATATTATATTTATTCTATATATTAATTTAGAATAAATATATAATATACATAGATCGCATATTTCTCTCTTCACATTCCCACATTTCTCTCCGATCCTCTTCTTCCAATCCTGCAGCCGCAGCCGGAAAAGCCTACCCGCCGCCGGATTGAGGTATTTCTCGCCGGATCCTCTTCTGGTTTTTCTAATTTGGAAACTTATTTGTTATTTTACTCCACAGCCACAACCGCCGCAGCCTAAACCACAGCAGCCGCCGCAGCCTAAACCACAGCAGCCGCCGCAGCCGGAAAAGCCGCCGGAAACCATCAAAAAGTAACCAAGATTATTGAGTGCAGAGAGAGATGTGAAGAAGGAAACGGTGGTGAAGGAAAACGAAACGACGGAAGAAACTTCGAATATGTTTCTCCTTTCAAGAAACTAGAGCACAATCCAAGAGGTGTCGTCGCCATTGAAGAGAAGGAAGGAGCTCCGAAATAGCGATTTGGGAATTTCACAAGTGAATAGTGAATGTCACCGACATTCACTATTTACTATATAAATATAAAATAATATTATATTTATTCTATATATTAATTTAGAATAAATATATAATATACATAGATCGCATATTTCTCTCTTCACATTCCCACATTTCTCTTCGATCCTCTTCTTCCAATCCTGCAGCCGCAGCCGGAAAAGCCTACCCGTCGCCGGATTGAGGTATTTCTCGCCGGATCCTCTTCTGGTTTTTCTAATTTGGAAACTTATTTGTTATTTTACTCCACAGCCACAGCCGCCGCAGCCTAAACCACAGCAACTGCCGCAGCCTAAACCACAGCAGCCGCCGCAGCCGGAAAAGCCGCCGGAAACCATCAAAAAGTAACCAAGATTATTGAGTGCAGAGAGAGATGTGAAGAAGGAAACGGTGGTGAAGGAAAACGAAACGACGGAAGAAACTTCGAATATGTTTCTCCTTTCAAGAAACTAGAGCACAATCCAAGAGGTGTCGTCGCCATTGAAGAGAAGGAAGGAGCTCCGAAATAGCGATTTGGGAATTTCACAAGTGAATAGTGAATGTCACCGACATTCACTATTTACTATATAAATATAAAATAATATTATATTTATTCTATATATTAATTTAGAATAAATATATAATATATATAGATCGCATATTTCTCTCTTCACATTCCCACATTTCTCTCCGATCCTCTTCTTCCAATCCTGCAGCCGCAGCCGGAAAAGCCTACCCGCCGCCGGATTGAGGTATTTCTCGCCGGATCCTCTTATGGTTTTTCTAATTTGGAAACTTATTTGTTATTTT
>NW_025919683.1:0-38062 GCF_907164915.1 Impatiens glandulifera | reverse complement strand
AATCGTACATTTATATGCTTTTGTTTTGTGTTCTTTCGTAAAAACATCAAAAATCAATTAAAAATGTTCGAAATTAACGTGTTTTATTTAATTGTACGTTTTCAAGATTTTCTTTTGTGTTTTTTTGGTAAAAACATCAAAAACAATTAAATTGTTTGAAATTAACGTATTTTTTTATTTAAATCGTACGTTTATACGCTTTCGTTTTTATTTTTTCATAAAAACATAAAAAATCAATTAAAAATGTTCGAAATTAAGGTGTTCTATTTAAAATTGTACATTTTTATGTTTTTTGTCGTAATAACATCAAAAATCAATTAAGAATGTTCGAAATTAACGTGTTTTGTTTTAAACTGTACATTTTCACGTTTTTATTTTGAGTTTTTTTCGTAAAAACATCGAAAACAATTAAAATGTTTAAAATTAACGTGTTTATTTGTTTAAATCGTACGCTTATACGCTTTTGTTTTGTGTGTTCTTACTTTAAAACATCAAAAATCAATTAAATTTTTTCGAAATTAACGTGTTTTTTTAAAAATATTATACCTTTCCACGCTTTTATTTTGTGTTTTTTTAATAAATACATCAAAAACAATTAAAATATTTGAAATTAACGTGTTTTTTTGTTTAAATCATACATTTATACGCTTTTGCTTTGTGTTCTTTCGTAAAAACATCAAAAATCAATTAAAATTATTTATAATTAACGTGTTTTTTTAGTAAAAACATCAAAAACAATTAAAATGTTTGAAATTAATGTGTTTTTTGTTTAAATCGTACGTTTATACGCTTTTGTTTTGTGTTCTTTCATAAAAACATTAAAAACAATTAAAAATATTCTAAATTAATATGTTTCGTTTTAAATTGACCCGTTTTCACGATTTTGTTTTATGTTTTTTCGTAAAAATATCAAAAATTTATTATAAATTTTCGAAATTAACATTTTTTGTTTAAAATTTTACGTTTTCATGCTTTTATTTTGTGTTTTTTCGTACAACATCAAAAATCAATTAAAGATGTTCGAAATTAACGTGTTTTGTATTAAATTGTACATTTTCACGTTTTTATTTTGAGTTTTTTTCGTAAAAACATCAAAAACAATTAAAATCTTTGAAATTAACGTGTTTTTTTGTTTAAATCGTACATTTATATTTTTTTGTTTTATGTTCTTTCGTAAAAACATCAAATATCAATTAAAAATGTTCAAAATTAACATGTTTTGTTTGAATTTACCCGTTTTCACGCTTTTGTTTTGTATTCTTTCCTAAAAACATCAAAAATCAATTAAAATTTTTTGTAATTAACATGTTTTTTTAGTAAAAACATCAAAAACAATTAAAATGTTTTAAATTAACGTGTTTTTTTGTTTAAATCGTACGTTTATACGCTTTTGTTTTGTGTTCTTTCATAAAAACATTAAAAATAAATTAAAAATATTCTAAATTAATATGTTTCGTTTTAAATTGACCCGTTTTCATGATTTTGTTTTATGTTTTTTCGTAAAAACATCAAAATTCTATTAAAAAATTTCGAAATTAACATTTTTTTTTTAAATTTTACGTTTTCATGCTTTTATTTTGTGTTTTTTTCGTACAAACATCAAAAATCAATTAAAAATGTTCGAAATTAACGTGTTTTGTTTTAAACTGTACATTTTCACGTTTTTATTTTGAGTTTTTTTTCGTAAAAACATCAAAAACAATTAAAATGTTTGAAATTAACGTGTTTTTTTGTTTAAATCGTACGTTTATATGCTTTTGTTTTGTGTTCTTTCGTAAAAACATCAAAAATCAATTAAAAAATTTCGAAATTAACGATGTTTTTTTTAAAAAATTATACGTTTTCACGCTTTTATTTTGTGTTTTTTAATAAATACATCAAACACAATTAAAATGTTTGAAACTAACGTGTTTTTTAGTTTAAATCGTACGTTTATATGCTTTTATTTTGTGTTCTTTCGTAAAAACATCAAAAATCAATTAAAAATTTCGAAATTAACGTGTTTTGTTTTGAATTGACCCGTTTTCACACTTTTGTTTTGTATTCTTTCGTAAAAACATCAAAAATCAATTAAAAATGTTCGAAATTAACAATTTTATTTTAAAAATAATTGTACGTTTTCACGCTTTTATTTTGTGTTTTTTAGTAAAAACATTGAAAACAATTAAAATAGTTAAAATTAACGTGTTTTTTTTGTTTAAATCGTACGTTTATATGCTTTTGTTTTATGTTCTTTTGTAACAACATCAAATATCAATTAAAATTTTTAGAAATTAACGTGTTTTGTTTGAATTGACCCGTTTTCACGCTTTTGTTTTGTATTCTTTCTTAAAACATCAAAAATCAATTAAAAATGTTTGTAATTAACATGTTTTTTTAGTAAAAACATCAAAAACAATTAAAATGTTTGAAATTAACGTGTTTTTTGTTTAAATCGTACGTTTATACGCTTTTGTTTTGTGTTCTTTCATAAAAACATTAAAAATCAATTAAAAATATTCTAAATTAATATGTTTCGTTTTATATTGACCCGTTTTCACGATTTTGTTTTATGTTCTTTCGTAAAAACATCAAAAATGAATTAAAAATGTTTGTAATTAACATGTTTTTTTTAGTAAAAACATCAAAAACAATTAAAATGTTTGTAATTAACGTGTTTTTTTTTGTTTAAATCGTACGTTTATATGCTTTTATTTTGTATTCTTTCATAAAAACATTAAAAGTCAATTAAAAATATTCTAAATTAATATGTGTTGTTTTAAATTGACCCGTTTTCACGATTTTGTTTTATGTTCTTTCGTAAAAATTCCAAAAATCAATTAAAAAAATTTCGAAATTAAAATTTTTTGTTTAAAATTTTACGTTTTAATGCTTTTATTTTGTGTTTTTTTTGTACAAACATCAAAAACAATTAAAATATTTGAAATTAATGTGTTTTTTGTTTAAATCGTACATTTATATGCTTTTGTTTTGTGTTCTTTCGTAAAAACATCAAAAATCAATTAAAAATGTTCGAAATTAACGTGTTTTATTTAATTGTACGTTTTTACGATTTTCTTTTGTGTTTTTTTGATAAAAACATCAAAAACAATTATAATGTTTGAAATTAACGTATTTTTTTATTTAAATCGTACATTTATACGCTTTTGTTTTTGTTCTTTCATAAAAACATAAAAAATCAATCAAAAATGTTCGAAATTAAGGTGTTTTGCTTTAAATTGTACATTTTAATGTTTTTTTTCGTAATAACATCAAAAATCAATTAAGAATGTTCGAAATTAACGTATTTTGTTTTAAACTGTACATTTTCACGTTTTTATTTTGAGTTTTTTTCGTAAAAACATCGAAAACAATTAAAATGTTTAAAATTAACGTGTTTATTTGTTTAAATCGTACGCTTATACGCTTTTGTTTTGTGTGTTCTTACTTTAAAACATCAAAAATCAATTAAATTTTTTCGAAATTAACGTGTTTTTTTTAAAATATTATACCTTTTCACGCTTTTATTTTGTGTTTTTTTAATAAATACATCAAAAACAATTAAAATATTTGAAATTAACGTGTTTTTTTGTTTAAATCATACATTTTTTTTTTTTTTTGGGAAAACGACTTAGCTTCATTTCATTAAAAATTCCCAAAAACGGGAAAAAAAACCACGAGTTTAAGAGATCATTCTAGACAGGCCTAGAATGATTTTGAAGTCGTAACATTCTGAATAAAAGCTAAAAACGTAAATGAATTATCTGTTTACAATGCTTTTAATTCTAGTGAGTTTAAAAAACGGTAAATTCCAGTTCCTGCAGATATTCCAGTTCTGCTACGTGCTTAGAATTCCTCTCCACGTTCCCGCGAGGGCGCTGCAATTCGATACAATATCTTTCCATAACTCGTCAATGCTCCTGCGGGTTCTGTCATATACCCTTGCATTCCGTTCTTGCCAAATGTTATACACCACTGCTCCAAAGCCGCACTCGAACACGCTTGTTGCAAATCTATTTCCCTTGGCTTTGAGTAGTGCCGCTTCTTTGATTTCATTCCATTCGCTCGGGAAACTGATCAGCTCCAGGCTTTTATAGAATCTGTCCCAAAGCTCCGAAGCAATACAACAGCTCCCGAATAGGTGATCTATGGTTTCTTCATTTCCTATGCATAGAAGACAGCTCGCGTCCGGGATGCTCATATACTTACTGATACGATCACGTGTGTTGAGTCTTTCCCAGAAGGCGAGCCATAGGATGAACTGGTGTTGAGGGATAATCTTCGTTGACCATACAAGAGGAGCCCATTCTACTTTCTGCGCTTTTTCCCGGATTACCTCCCATATTTTCTTCAATACCAGCTTCCCATTGTCCTCAGCTTTCCATTCATGAATATTCGGTCTGTCGTGTAGTTGTATGTTACTTATATGATCAAGTATCCTATTTCCTTCTAGAATTCTTCTCAAGAGCAAGTTCCAATTCCCGTATTTGATGTCTCTGATTTTCGCTTTTGCGCAGTCCCTTCTGATACGAGTATTTTGAAACTGCTCCTTGTCGATGATGGGTTGGTTTTCAAACCAAGGGTCGTGCCAGAATAGAGTGCCTTTCCCGTCCCCAAGTCGGATGTCATAAAGATCTGCAATATCGCTTCTTAGTTTAAGAATCTTTTTTAGAGACCAGCTCATACCTTCGTGAATTTTGCAGGTCCAGATGCTGGTTTCGTGTTTCATAAATCTCGTATGCACCCATTTGATCCATAGTGACTCCTGATTGCGCTCCAAAGCCCACAAATGCTTGAAGGTTAGAGCCTTGTTCCACTCGATACAGTTCTTTAAGTCGATGCCTCCCTCGTCCTTCGGTTTGCAGAGAGCGGTCCATTTGACTTTCTTTCCTCCTCTTCCACTATTTCCCCAGATAAAGTTTCTCATCAGTGTGTCGAGTTCCTTCATTACCTTCTTCGGAATGACCATTTGCTGCGCCCAATAGCCAACTATGCCCATAACCACGGTTTTGATAAGTTCGATCCTCCCTGCATAAGAAAGTTTTTTCGCTGCCCAGCCAGATATCGTGTTTTTTACCTTTTCAATCAGCGGCTTGCAGTGTGAGATCTCGATCTGTTTTGCAGTTAACGGAATTCCTAAGTACCTTATGGGAAATCTGCCTTCCTTGATGCCCATGATGTTGAAGATGTCCTGTTTTGTTTCGTCCTTCACGCCTCCATAAAATGCCACACTTTTGCTTTCATTAATAGTTAAACCTGTTACCTCAGAAAAGAACGTTAGTGCAGCCCTAATAGTTTTAATGGAATCAACGTCCGCGTGCGCTAGAATGAACAAATCGTCAGCAAAGCATAAATGTGTTACCTCCTCTACCTCACAGAATGGGTGAAAGATGTATGGACGATTCTTTCGGAACATCGCGAAGATGCTCTCAAAGATCGTCATGATAGCCACGAAAAGGTAAGAAGAGAGGGGGTCCCCTTGCCTTACCCCGTTTTCACCTTTGAAATAGCCTCTGTGGACTCCATTGACGCTAACAACAAAGCAGGATGATGAAACGCATTGCATAATCCAATCGATAAAAATCATAGGAAAAGCAGAAACAACCAGAAAGTCTCGAATGGCTTCCCATCTAACAGAGTCAAAAGCTTTCTTGATATCTATTTTGAAAGCCACTCTCGGGGATATTTTCTTTTTCCCGTAGCCTTTCAATAGGTAAATCATACATTTATACGCTTTTGCTTTGTGTTTTTCGTAAAAACATCAAAAATCAATTAAAATTATTTATAATTAACGTGTTTTTTTAGTAAAAACATCAAAAACAATTAAAATGTTTGAAATTAACGTGTTTTTTGTTTAAATCGTACGCTTATACGCTTTTGTTTTGTGTTCTTTCATAAAAACATTAAAAATCAATTAAAAATATTCTAAATTAATATGTTTCGTTTTAAATTGACCCGTTTTCACGATTTTGTTTTATGTTTTTTCGTAAAAATATCAAAAATTTATTATAAATTTTCGAAATTAACATTTTTTGTTTAAAATTTTACGTTTTCATGCTTTTAATTTGTGTTTTTTCGTACAACATCAAAAATCAATTAAAGATGTTCGAAATTAACGTGTTTTGTATTAAATTGTACATTTTCACATTTTTATTTTGAGTTTTTTTCGTAAAAACATCAAAAACAATTAAAATCTTTGAAATTAACGTGTTTTTTTTGTTTAAATCGTACGTTTATATTTTTTTGTTTTATGTTCTTTCGTAAAAACATCAAATATCAATTAAAAATGTTCAAAATTAACGTGTTTTGTTTGAATTTACCCGTTTTCACGCTTTTGTTTTGTATTCTTTCCTAAAAACATCAAAAATCAATTAAAATTTTTTGTAATTAACATGTTTTTTTAGTAAAAACATCAAAAACAATTAAAATGTTTTAAATTAACGTGTTTTTTGTTTAAATCGTACGTTTATACTCTTTTGTTTTGTGTTCTTTCATAAAAACATTAAAAATCAATTAAAAATATTCTAAATTAATATGTTTCGTTTTAAATTGACCCGTTTTCACGATTTTGTTTTATGTTCTTTCTTAAAAAAATCAAAAATCAATTAAAAATGTTTGTAATTAACATGTTTTTTTTAGTAAAAACATCAAAAACAATTAAAATGTTTGAAATTAACGTGTTTTTTTTTGTTTAAATCGTACGTTTATACGCTTTTATTTTGTGTTCTTTCGTAAAAACATAAAAATCAATTAAAAACATTATAAATTAATATGTTTTGTTTTAAATTGACCCGTTTTCACGATTTTGATTTAAGTTTTTTCGTAAAAACATCATAAATCTATTAAAAAATTTCGAAATTAACATTTTTTGTATAAAATTTTACGTTTTCATGCTTTTATTTTGTGTTTTTTCGTACAAACATCAAAAATCAATTAAGAATGTTAGAAATTAACGTGTTTTGTTTTAAACTGTACATTTTCACGTTTTTATTTTGAGTTTTTTTCGTAAAAACATCAAAAACAAATTAAAGATGTTTGAAATTAACGTGTTTTTTTTGTTTAAATCGTACGTTTATACGCTTTTGTTTTGTGTTCTTTCGTAAAAACATCAAAAATCAATTAAAAATGTTCGAAATTAACGTGTTTTTTTTTAAATTGTACGTTTTCACGCTTTTATTTTGTGTTTTTTTAGTAAATACATCAAAAACAATTAAAATGTTTGAAATTAACGTGTTTTTTTTGTTTAAATCGTACGTTTATACGCTTTTATTTTGTATTCTTTCGTAAAAATATCAAAATCAATTAAAAATGTTCGAAATTAACGTGTGTTTTTTTTAAAATTGTACGTTTTCACGCTTTTATTTTGTGTTTTTTCGTAAAAACATTGAAAACAATTAAAATATTTGAAATTAACGTGTTTTTTTTTGTTTAAATCGTACATTTATACGCTTTTGCTTTGTGTTCTTTCGTAAAAACATCAAAAATCAATTAAATTATTTGTAATTAACGTGTTTTTCTTAGTAAAAACATCAAAAACAATTAAAATGTTTGAAATTAACGTGTTTTTCGTTTAAATCGTACGTTTATACGCTTTTGTTTTGTGTTCTTTCATAAAAACATTAAAAATCAATTAAAAATATTCTAAATTATTATGTTTCGTTTTTAAATTGACCCGTTTTTCACGATTTTGTTTTATGTTTTTTCGTAAAATATCAAAATCTATTATAAATTTTCGAAATAACATCATTTTTTGTTTTAAATTGTACGTTTTCATGCTTTTATTTTGTGTTTTTTTCGTAACAACATCAAAAATCAATTAAAGATGTTCGAAATTAACGTGTTTTGTATTAAAATGTACATTTTTCACGTCTTTTATTTTGAGTTTTTTTCGTATAAAAACATCAAAACAATTAAAATGTTGAAATTACCGTGTTTTTTTTTTGTTTAAACGTACGTTTATATGCTTTTTGTTTTATGTTCTTTCGTTAAAAAAATCAAATATCAATTAAAAATGTTCGAAATTAACGTGTTTTGTTTGAATTTACCCGTTTTCACGCTTTTGTTTTGTATTCTTTCCTAAAAACATCAAAAATCAATTAATTTTTTTTGTAATTAACAAGTTTTTTAGTAAAAACATCTAAAACAATTAAAATGTTTTAAATTAACGTGTTTTTTGTTTAAATCGTGCGTTTATACGCTTTTGTTTTGGGTTCTTTCATAAAAACATTAAAAATCAATTAAAAATATTCTAAATTAATATGTTTCGTTTTAAATTGACACGTTTTCACGATTTTGTTTTATGTTCTTTCTTAAAAACATCAAAAATCAATTAAAAATGTTTGTAATTAACATGTTTTTTTTAGTAAAAACATCAAAAACAATTAAAATGTTTGAAATTAACGTGTTTTTTTGTTTAAATTGTACGTTTATACGCTTTTATTTTGTGTTCTTTCGTAAAAACAAAAAAATCAATTAAAAACATTCTAAATTAATATGTTTTGTTTTAAATTGACCCGTTTTCACGATTTTGATTTATGTTTTTTCGTAAAAACATCATAAATCTATTAAAAAATTTCGAAATTAACATTTTTTGTATAAAATTTTACGTTTTCATGCTTTTATTTGTGTTTTTTCGTACAAACATCAAAAATCAATTAAGAATGTTTAATATTAACGTGTTTTGTTTTAAATTGTACATTTTCACGCTTTTATTTTGTGTTTTTTTCGTAAATACATCAAAAATTAATTAAGAAGTTTGAAATTAACGTGTTTTTTGTTTAAATCGTACGTTTATACGCTTTTGTTTTGTGTTCTTTCGTAAAAACATCAAAAATCAATTAAAAAATGTTCGAAATTAAAGTGTTTTTTAGTAAAAACATTGAAAACAATTAAAATATTTGAAATTAACGTGTTTTTTTTGTTTAAATCGTACATTTATACGCTTTTGTTTTGTGTTCTTTCATAAAAACATCAAAAATCAATTAAAATTATTTGTAATTAACTTGTTTTGTATTTATCGTAAAAACATCAAAAACAATTAAAATGTTTGAAATTAACGTGTTTTTTGTTTAAATCGTACGTTTATACGCTTTTGTTTTGTGTTCTTTCATAAAAATAATAAAAATCAATTAAAAATATTCTAAATTAATATGTTTCGTTTTAAATTGACCCGTTTTCACGATTTTGTTTTATGTTTTTTCGTAAAAATATCAAAAATCTATTATAAATTTTCGAAATTAACATTTTTTGTTTAAAATTTTACGTTTTCATGCTTTTATTTTGTGTTTTTTTCGTACAACATCAAAAATCAATTAAAGATGTTCGAAATTAACGTGTTTTGTATTAAACTGTACATTTTCACGTTTTTATTTTGAGTTTTTTTCGTAAAAACATCAATAACATTTAAAATGTTTTAAATTAACGTGTTTTTTGTTTAAATCGTACGTTTATACGCTTTTGTTTTGTGTTCTTTCATAAAAACATTAAAAATCAATTAAAAATATTCTAAATTAATATTTTTCGTTTTAAATTGACCCGTTTTCACGATTTTGTTTTATGTTCTTTCTAAAAAACATCAAAAATCAATTAAAAATGTTTGTAATTAACATGTTTTTTTTAGTAAAAACATCAAAAACAATTAAAATATTTGAAATTAACCTGTTTTTTTTGTTTAAATCGTACGTTTATACGCTTTTATTTTGTGTTCTTTCGTAAAAACATAAAAATCAATTAAAAACATTCTAAATTAATATGTTTTGTTTTAAATTGACCCGTTTTCACGATTTTGATTTAAGTTTTTTTGTAAAAACATCATAAATCTATTAAAAATTTTCGAAATTAACATTTTTTGTATAAAATTTTACGTTTTCATGTTTTTATTTTATGTTTTTTCATACAAACATCAAAAATCAATTAAGAATGTTAGAAATTAACGTGTTTTGTTTTAAACTGTACATTTTCACGTTTTTATTTTTAGTTTTTTTCGTAAAAACAACAAAAACAATTAAAATGTTTGAAATTAACGTGTTTTTTTTGTTTAAATCGTACGTTTATACGCTTTTGTTTTGTGTTCTTTCGTAAAAACATCAAAAATCAAATAGAATATTTGAAATTAACGATGTTTTTTTTTAAAAATTATACGTTTTCACGCTTTTATTTTGTGTTTTTTAATAAATACATCAAAAACAATTAATATGTTTGAAATAAACGTGTTTTTTTGTTTAAATCGTACGTTTATATGCTTTTATTTTGTGTTCTTTCGTAAAAACATAAAAAATCAATTAAAAATGTTCGAAATTAACGTGTTTTTTTTAAAATAATTGTACGTTTTCACGCTTTTATTTTGTGTTTTTTAGTAAAAACATTGAAAACAATTAAAATATTTGAAATTAACGTGTTTTTTTTGTTTAAATCGTACATTTATACGCTTTTGCTTTGTGTTCTTTCGTAAAAAACATCAAAAACAATTAAAATGTTGGAAATTAACGTGTTTTTTTTGTTTAAATCGTACGTTTATACGCTTTTTATTGTGTTCCTTCGTAAAAACATCAAAAATCAATTAAACTTGTTCAAAATTAACGTGTTTTTTTTTTAAATTGTACTTTTTCACGCTTTTATTTTGTGTTTTTTTCATAAATACATCAAAAACAATTACAATGTTTGAAATTAACGTGTTTTTTTTTGTTTAAATCGTACGTTTATACGCTTTTGTTTTGTGTTCTTTCATAAAAACATTAAAAATAAATTAAAAATATTCTAAATTAATATGTTTCGTTTTAAATTGACCCGTTTTCATGATTTTGTTTTATGTTTTTTGGTAAAAACATCATAAAATCAATTAAAAAATTTCGAAATTAACGTGTTTTTTTCGTACAAACATCAAAAATCAATTAAAAATGTTCGAAATTAACGTGTTTTGTTTTAAACTGTACATTTTTACATTTTTATTTTGAGTTTTTTTCGTAAAAACATCAAAAACAATTAAAATGTTTGAAATTAACTTGATTTTTTGTTTAAATTGTATGTTTATATGCTTTTGTTTTGTGTTCTTTCTTAAAAACATCAAAAATCAATTAAAAAATTTCGAAATTAACGATGTTTTTTTTAAAAAATTATACGTTTTCACGCTTTTATTTTGTGTTTTTTAATAAAAACATCAAAAACAATTAAAATGTTTGAAATTAACGTGTTTTTTGTTTAAATCGTACGTTTATACGCTTTTATTTTGTGTTCTTTCGTAAAAACATCAAAAATAAATTAAAAATGTTCGAAATGAACATGTTTTTTTTAAAATAATTGTACGTTTTCACGCTTTTATTTTGTGTTTTTTAGTAAAAACATTGAAAACAATTAAAATATTTGAAATTAACGTGTTTTTTTGTTTAAATCGTACATTTATACGCTTTTGTTTTGTGTTCTATCGTAAAAAAATCAAAAATCAATGAAAAATGTTCGAAATTAACGTGTTTTGTTTGAATTGACCCGTTTTCACGCTTTTGTTTTGTATTCTTTCGTAAAAACATCAAAAATTAATTAAAAATGTTCGAAATTAACGTGTTTTTTTTAAAATAATTGTACGTTTTCACGTTTTTATTTTGTGTTTTTTAGTAAAATCATTGAAAACAATTAAAATATTTGAAATTAACGTGTTTTTTTGTTTAAATCGTACGTTTATATGCTTTTGTTTTATGTTCTTTCGTAAAAACATTAAATATCAATTAAAAATGTTCGAAATTAATGTGTTTTGTTTGAATTGACCCGTTTTCACGCTTTTGTTTTGTATTCTTTCCTAAAAACATCAAAAATCAATTAAAAATATTTGAAATTAACGTGTTTTTTTTAGTAAAAACATCAAAAACAATTAAAATGTTTGAAATTAACGTGTTTTTTTGTTTAAATCGTACGTTTATACGCTTTTATTTTGTGTTCTTTCATAAAAACATTAAAAGTCAATTAAAAATATTCTAAATTAATATGTTTTGTTTTAAATTGACCCGTTTTCACGATTTTGTTTTATGTTCTTTCGTAAAAATTCAAAAAATAAATTAAAAATTTTCGAAATTAAAATTTTTTGTTTAAAATTTTTCGTTTTAATGCTTTTATTTTGTGTTTTTTTTGTACAAACATCAAAAACAATTAAAATGTTTGAACTTAATGTGTTTTTTATTTAAATCGTACATTTATATGCTTTTGTTTTGTGCTCTTTCGTAAAAACATCAAAAATCAATTAAAATTTATTGAAATTAATGTGTTTTTTATTTAAGATTTATACGTTTTCATGCTTTTATTTTGTGTTTTTTTCGTAAATACATCAAAAATTAATTAAGAAGTTTGAAATTAACGTGTTTTTTTTGTTTGAATCGTACATTTATACGCTTTTGTTTTGTGTTCTTTCGTAAAAACATCAAAAATAAATTAAAAATGTTCAAAATTAACGTGTTTTGTTTTAAATTGACCCGTTTTCACGTTTTTATTGTGTATTCTTCGTAAAAACATCAAAATCAATTAAAAATGTTCGAATATAACGTGTTTTTTTTTAAATAATTGTTCGTTTTCACGCTTTTATTTTGTTTTTTTTAGTAAAAACATTGAAAACATTTAAATAGTTAAAATTAACGTGTTTTTTTTTGTTTAAATCGTACGTTTATACTCTTTTGTTTTGTATTTTTTCCTAAAAATATCAAAAATCAATTAAAAATGTTCGAAATTAACGTGTTTTTTTAGTAAAAACATCAAAAACAATTAAAATGTTTAAAATTAAAATGTTTTTTTGTTTAAATCGTACGTTTATACGCTTTTGTTTTGTGTTCTTTCATAAAAAACATTAAAAATCAATTAAAAATATTCTAAATTAATATGTTTCGTTTTAAATTGACCCGTTTTCACGATTTTGTTTTATGTTCTTTCGTAAAAACATCAAAAATCAATTAATTTTTTTTGAAATTAACGTGTTTTTTTTAAAAATTGTACGTTTTCACGCATATTTGTGTTTTTTAGTAAATACATCAAAAACAATTAAAATGTTTGAAATTAACGTGTTTTTTTTGTTTAAATCGTACGTTTATACGCTTTTATTTTGTGTTCTTTCATAAAAACATCAAAAATCAATTAAAAATGTTTGAAATTAACGTGTTTTTTTGTTTAAATCGTACGTTTTCACGCTTTTATTTTGTATTTTTTAGTAAAAACATTGAAAACAATTAAAATATTTGAAATTAACGTGTTTTTTTTGTTTAAATCGTACATTTATACGCTTTTGTTTTGTGTTCTTTCGTAAAAACATCAAAAATTAATTAAAAATGTTCAAAATTAACGTGTTTTGTTTTGAATTGACCCGTTTTCACGTTTTTGTTTTGTATTTTTTCGTAAAAATATCAAAAATCAATTAAAAATGTTCGAATATAACGTGTTTTTTTTTAAATAATTGTTCGTTTTCACGCTTTTATTTTGTTTTTTTAGTAAAAACATTGAAAACATTTAAAATAGTTAAAATTAACGTGTTTTTTTTGTTTAAATCGTACGTTTATACGCTTTTTATTGTGTTCCTTCGTAAAAACATCAAAAATCAATTAAACTTTTTCAAAATTAACGTGTTTTTTTTAAACAATACGTTTTCACGCTTTTATTTTGTGTTTTTTTAGTAAATACATCAAAAACAATTAAAATGTTTGAAATTAACGTGTTTTTTTGTTTAAATCGTACGTTTATACGCTTTTATTTTGTGTTCTTTCGTAAAAAACATCAAAAATCAATTAAAAATGTTTGAAATTAACGTGTTTCTTTTTTAAAATTGTACGTTTTCACGCTTTTATTTTGTATTTTTTAATAAAAACATTGAAAACAATAAAAATATTTGAAATTAAAGTGTTTTTTTGTTTAAATCGTACATTTATACGCTTTTGTTTTGTGTTCTTTCGTAAAAACATCAAAAATAAATTAAAAATGTTCAAAATTAACGTGTTTTGTTTTGAATTGACCCGTTTTCACGTTTTTGTTTTGTATTTTTTCGTAAAAATATCAAAAATCAATTAAAAATGTTCGAATATAACGTGTTTTTTTTTAAATAATTGTTCGTTTTCACGCTTTTATTTTGTTTTTTTAGTAAAAACATTGAAAACATTTAAAATAGTTAAAATTAACGTGTTTTTTTTTGTTTAAATCGTACGTTTATACGCTTTTTATTGTGTTCCTTCGTAAAAACATCAAAAATCAATTAAACTTTTTCAAAATTAACGTGTTTTTTTTAAATTATACGTTTTTACGCTTTTATTTTGTGTTTTTTTAATAAATACATCAAAAACAATTAGAATGTTTGAAATTAACGTGTTTTTTTTGTTTAAATCGTACGTTTATACGCTTTTGCTTTGTGTTCTTTCATAAAAACATTAAAAATAAATTAAAAATATTCTAAATTAATATGTTTCGTTTTAAAATGACCCGTTTTCATGATTTTGTTTTATGTTTTTTGGTAAAAACATCAAAAATCTATTAAAAAATTTCGAAATTAACATTTTTTGTTTCAAATTTTACGTTTTCATGCTTTTATTTTGTGTTTTTTTCGTACAAACATCAAAAATCAATTAAAAATGTTCGAAATTAACGTGTTTTGTTTTAAACTGTACATTTTTACATTTTTATTTTGAGTTTTTTTCGTAAAAACATCAAAAACAATTAAAATGTTTGAAATTAACGTGTTTTTTGTTTAAATCGTACGTTTATATGCTTTTGTTTTGTGTTCTTTCTTAAAAACATCAAAAATCAATTAAAAAATTTCGAAATTAACGATGTTTTTTTTAAAAAATTATACGTTTTCACGCTTTTATTTTGTGTTTTTTAATAAAAACATCAAAAATCAATTAAAAATGTTTGAAACTAACGTGTTTTTTTGTTTAAATCGTACGTTTATACGCTTTTATTTTGTGTTCTTTCGTAAAAAACATCAAAAATCAATTAAAAATGTTCGAAATTAACGTGTTTTTTTGTTAAAAAATTGTACGTTTTCACGCTTTTCATTTGTGTTTTTTAGTAAAAACATTGAAAACAATTTCAATATTTGAAATTAACGTGTTTTTTTGTTTAAATCGTACATTTATACGCTTTTGTTTTGTGTTCTATCGTAAAAAAATTAAAACTCAATGAAAAATGTTCGAAATTAACGTGTTTTGTTTTGAATTGACCCGTTTTCACGCTTTTGTTTTGTATTCTTTCGTAAAAACATCAAAAATTAATTACAAATGTTCGAAATTAACGTGTTTTTTTAAAAATAATTGTACGTTTTCACGTTTTTATTTTTTGTTTTTTAGTAAAATCATTGAAAACAATTAAAATATTTGAAATTAACGTGTTTTTTTTGTTTAAATCGTACGTTTATATGCTTTTGTTTTATGTTCTTTCGTAAAAACATCAAATATCAATTAAAAATGTTCGAAATTAACGTGTTTTGTTTTAAATTGACCCGTTTTCACGCTTTTGTTTTGTATTCTTTCCTAAAAACATCAAAAATCAATTAAAAATGTTTGTAATTAACATGTTTTTTTAGTAAAAACATCAAAAACAATTAAAATGTTTGAAATTAACGTGTTTTTTTGTTTAAATCGTACGTTTATACGCTTTTATTTTGTGTTCTTTCGTAAAAAACATCAAATATCAATTAAAAATGTTTGAAATTAACGTGTTTCTTTTTTAAAATTGTACGTTTTCACGCTTATATTTTATGTTTTTTAATAAAAACATTGAAAACAATAAAAATATTTGAAATTAAAGTGTTTTTTTTGTTTAAATCGTACATTTATACGCTTTTGTTTTGTGTTCTTTCGTAAAAACATCAAAAATTAATTAAAAATGTTCAAAATTAACGTGTTTTGTTTTGAATTGACCCGTTTTCATGTTTTTGTTTTGTATTTTTTCGTAAAAACATCAAAAATCAATTAAAAATGTTCGAATATAACGTGTTTTTTTTTAAATAATTGTTCGTTTTCACGCTTTTATTTTGTTTTTTTAGTAAAAACATTGAAAACATTTAAAATAGTTAAAATTAACGTGTTTTTTTTTGTTTAAATCGTACGTTTATACTCTTTTGTTTTGTATTTTTTCCTAAAAAAATAAAAAATAAATTAAAAATGTTTGTAATTAACGTGTTTTTTTAGTAAAAACATCAAAGACAATTAAAATGTTTGAAATTAACGTGTTTTTTTTTAAATCGTACGTTTATACGCTTTTGTTTTGTGTTCTTTCATAAAAACATAAAAAATCAATTAAAAATATTCTTAATTAATATGTTTCGTTTTAAATTGACCCGTTTTCACGATTTTATTTTATGTTCTTTCGTAAAAACATCAAAAATTAATTAAATGTTTTTGAAATTAACGTGTTTTTTTTAAACAATACGTTTTGACGCTTCTATTTTGTGTTTTTTTCGTAAATACATCAAAAACAATTAAAATGTTTGAAATTAACGTGTTTTTTTGTTTAAATCGTACGTTTATACGCTTTTGTTTTGTGTTCTTTCGTAAAAACATCAAAAATCAATTAAAAATGTTCGAAATTAACGTGTTTTTTTAAATTGTACATTTTCACGTTTTTATTTTGTGTTTTTTAGTAAAAACATTAAAACAATAAAAATATTTGAAATTAACGTGTTTTTTTTGTTTAAATCGTACATTTATACGCTTTTGTTTTGTGTTCTTTCGTAAAAACATCAAAAATTAATTAAAAATGTTTGAAATTAACGTGTTTTGTTTTGAATTGACACGTTTTCACGTTTTTGTTTTGTATTTTTTCGTAAAAAAAAATCAAAAATTAATTAAAAATGTTCGAATATAACCTGTTTTTTTTTAAATAATTGTACGTTTTCACGCTTTTATTTTGTGTTTTTTAGTAAAA
The DNA here is from genome assembly GCF_907164915.1 of Impatiens glandulifera. Classification (NCBI taxonomy): domain Eukaryota; kingdom Viridiplantae; phylum Streptophyta; class Magnoliopsida; order Ericales; family Balsaminaceae; genus Impatiens; species Impatiens glandulifera. The sequence goes on along the minus strand of NW_025919683.1, from coordinate 21,202 downwards.
ATATTGAAAACAATTAAAATAGTTAAAATTAACGTATTTTTTTTGTTTAAATCGTACGTTTATACTCTTTGGTTTTATATTCTTTCCTAACAACATCAAAAATCAATTAAAAATGTTTGTAATTAACGTGTTTTTTTAGTAAAAACATCAAAGACAATTAAAATGTTTGAAATTAACGTGTTTTTTGTTTAAATCGTACGTTTATACGCTTTTGTTTTTTGTTTTTTCATAAAAACTGTTAGGATCTAGGATGTCGCTGGAGGACCGGGGTTGAACCGGTTAGCGGGTTTCACTCAAAGGGTGGTGGTTAATCCGGTTAGAGATTAACACCGGGGTTTCAATACTACACAAACTGTCACAAACCCTTGAACTATGTTCAAGCGCGGAAGAGGTTTAGGATTTAGGTTGAAGCAGCACACTTGTATAATAGGCAGAACCGGTTTCGGATGATGAAGGTTCAAAAAATTGGTGGGTCGGTATTTGTAACTTGGCGGTCCGGTTTAAATAGAGTCAAATAGGTTAGAGCGGTGTCAGTCGGTTAGAAAATGGAACCGGCAGAAAGTAAATAACAAGACAGATTTTATGGATGTTCGGAGATAAAGCTCCTACGTCACCCCTTCCTCTCGAAACCGCGAGAAGGATATTCACTAGGAATACAAGTACAATCCGATCGAGACTTATTTCCTGCTCGATAACACTCTTACAATTTACAACGAAATTGTAAAACAGACACACTTCAACTTTAGCACTTAGGCTTTCTCTAGAGATAGAACACCGTGTTTTTCACTTGTAAATTAAATGCTCTTAGAATCTCTTGTTGTCCCACATTAACTCTTCTTCAACTGCCCCTTTTATAGATGAAATATGCCAACGGTCATATTTCACTTCCTTGAATCTGATTGGCTGAGCAGAGGTTCAGTGATTCAGACCCTGCGGTCATCTTTTCAGACCTGACGGGTAATCTCAGACCTGGCGGTCAATCTCACAGACTTGGCAGTCTGTTCTTCCGGTGTGTAAGACAAACCTGCTAGGTTTGTCTTTTACTCAATGTGGACACTGTCTGTTAAACAGTTGTCTGTACTTGGAAGATTTCCTTTCTGACTTATCCCGAAGTGGAAAGATCCTGTAGGACTGTCTTCTGCAGCCTGCAGACTTTCCTCAGACTTGTATGGATATGGAAGTGTTCAGTCTGTTCCTTTGGTATCATTCTCAACAGATACCCGAATTGTCTTCTTGTATTAGTCGGTCATTCGACTTAACCGGATGGCTTCCGGTGTGAGTGGTTTAACCGGACATCTTCCGGTTATTCCTCTGCCTTGTGGCTGATCGGCTGTCTGATGTTTCCGGTTTTAAGCTTTGGCCGATCCTTTCTTTGTGCGGTGATATTCCAAATGTTCCTGGTCGGTTTAGTAGCTTGGCCGGCTAGTCTTCTTAGCCGGTTTATTTGTTTGACCGGTCCGGTTCCTTGTTCCTGCATGGAAGGTTTATTTAAGTTAGGTTATGTGAACCGGTCTAATTTTATCTAACAATTTCTCCCTTTTTGATTATTTTATTTAAAATTATCAAAACCATGTAAGTTTGCAAACGTAGGCCGATTCTTTCTTTGACCGGATTTTTGAAACTGACTTGGGAGAATTTTTCGAAATATTTGGAAAAATTTTGAGAAAAATTTTGGAAAAGTCTTATCTTTTTATCTTATCAATTTCTCCCTTTTTGATTATTTTATTTAAAATTATCAAAACCATGTAGATATGCAAGTGTAGGCCGGTTTCAAAAATAACTTTATATATATAAGATAGATAACCGAAAATAGAAAATAACATGTAGAAACACTAAGACAAGCATAGTTAAGAGAAAGGGAGCCCCTATTCTGAATCGGAGAAGTCGTAGCTGGCCATCAAATTCTTGTTCCGTTTTCTCTTAACCGGTTGCGGTTGACTGGCCGATTCGGGGACTCGTTGTCTTGTAGGCCGCCGCTGTAGGTGCTCTTCATCCTCTTCTTCAACGTGAGTAGCCTGATCCGGTAGACTCTCAATAACCGTGTCAGTGACCTCATTCAGCAGCTCGGCCACTTGAGCCTTCTTTGAGGATTCCCTTTTCCGCTTTGCCGGAACCGAAGAGGAAGGGACCTCCTTTTTCTTTTTGTTAGCGGCTGCAAAACCTTCGAGCCTTTGTCTTTCCCTATCTAACCGCTCTGCATCCTTCGCAGCTTGAGCGGCTACTGACTTTGCAAGTCCCGGATACTTAGCCGCTGTCCTTCGTTCTCGCTCGGCTCTTTCTTCTTCGGTAAGTTGCGGAGGCTCCTTCTATCTTCTCGCTTCGTCGTCCGGCGCATCTTGGACTTCCTGAGCCGCTCGTGCATTTGCCTCCACAACCGCGGCATCCGCATTCATTTTTGCCTTGAGTAATTCATCAACCTGTGCGGTCAGCGCCTTGAGGTCGGCCTCGAGTTTGTCGTTGCGGTCTTCAAGACCCGCATTCTTCTTTTCTAGTTCCGAGACCCTGCTGAGTGTCGTGCCGACTAGATCCTCAGTGACCTCTCTTAATCTTTGTTCGGTCTCTCTTTCAAGCCGATCGAAGTTATCCTTTAGACCTGAGGTGTCTTCTTCCAAGGCCTCGGTTCGGTGAAGATGGTTGTTGCGCAAAACCGCGTCTTCCCGGTGATCAGCTTCGATTTGTGAGAACCGGTCATCTACCCTTAACAGAGTATGCCTTGTATTGTTGGCGAACCGGAGTGCCTGGCCTACGGTTCTCTTCATCTTCTCCTCTAGTGGGTGAACCGTTGAGTCTGCAAATTCTTGGAGAAGGCTCTTGACCCATTCTTTTGTAATGCCTGGTTCGGAGACTCCCGGTTGTTCATGTTGAAGTTGCTCGGTGAGAGGAGGCTCCGCCTTTTCATCGGTTTTGTTTATCACCGGATCCTCCTGAATCGGTGTTGCACCATGAGTTTGACCCTTATCGATCTGAGGAACTGAAGAGTGCGGTATTTCGCGTTGTCTGCACATCACCTCCAGCCGGTCAATTTCTTCAACGAGTTCCCCTCTCGCTTTCTCAAGTCTTTCTAACACCAAGGGCGTTAGGGTATCCTCCGTTGTTCCCTCTTCGTACCTTTCCGTAATCTTCCGGATCCGTACGGTTAGCTTATGTAGTTGAGCTCGCGGTCTTATGATGTTAGTTCGGCCCAAAGCATCGTGAATGGTTTCCGCGTTTGTGAAGTTCACAACTATGTCCTCTATCTCCTTCATTCTTTTGAAGCATTCTTCGTCGGTGAAGCCCGGTAAAATGTGTTTAAAAAGTTTGCTGAACCGGTACTCGTGTCATTCCCGGTATATATCGCCAACCTTGTCAGCTCGCCGTGCAATGACCTCTAGGATTTGGCACGCTATAGTATCGGCCTTTGTCTGGTCGTCCTCCTCCTCCTCTTCACTGTCTTCTTCACCGCCCTCGGCGGTTTCAGGATTTGCGCTCGTACCGGTATTATCGGGACTTGGGCCCGAATGCTCTTCAACATTCGGTCTTTCGTCATCGGTTTTCTCAGATTCGGTTCGTTCATCTGTGGAAGCCGACTCTTCCTCTTCTGTTTGTGATGGCGGTTCGGCGAATACTATCTTCTCTTTGCCCTTGCTTCCGGTCTTTTCTTTCGCCGGGGCCGATTTCTTGGTGGATGTCTTTTTTCGGCCATCTGTGGAGTCGGGGGCCGGCTGCTTCCTTTCTAGGAAGTGTTTGGATTTTATCAACCTTCTTGTTGGGATTATGTCACCGGGACCGATATTGAGGTTATGGTGAAGCAAGATTTTACCAAGAGGGACGGCGTATCCCCATGACCGGGTTGAGTCTGGTTTCACCATATCCTTCAAGTTGCTGAATACTTCCTTTGCCCAGTTCACTTTTGTGCCTTCTATCAGGCCGACTAGCATCCCGATTTTGGCCTTGGTGAGGCTGTTGTAGTTTCCTCCTCTTGTCTGAACCGCCTTTGTGAAGATATCACAAATCGGTATGTACTCCGGTCGCAGGGTCGCTTTGTTACCGGATACTTTTATCGGTTCCTTATTCGCTGAGAGTATCTGGCAAGTTGCTTCGAACGTTGTTAGCTCTATATCCGCCGTTGCATTTTGGCCGGCTGTTGGGAGGCGCAGGCTCTCCGCAACTGATTCCTCGGTTAGCTCGAATTCAGTACCGCTTACAGTCGCGGTAATTTTGTCGTCAGAAAGAGTTGCGGTGTTGAAAAATTCTTCAACCGCATCTCTATATAGAATATGGGGACCGCCGAGAAAGTACTCAAGTCCGGCCTCGGCTACCCGGTTAATAACTCCTTTTGCTGCAGGCGTTCCCTTCTGTCGGATTTCCTCGAAATCCACCTGAGTCATGTGTTTGAACAAAACCGAGTTGCGCCCCATCTTAGAGAGTTGAGAGAGTTTGTAGAATACAAGAGCAGATAACCGCTTGAGAGAGTTTGAGAGCTTAGAGAGAGAAAGTTGTTTCGTGTGAGAGTGAAATGAAGTCGCCAAGAGCCCCTTTTATAGGTGCGGTTTGGAAACTCAACCGTCCCATCAACATTTGGCGGGAGTTTTCCCTCCAAACCGAATAGGCGGCAAACAGTGGGCGGGAAACCAGAGGCGGTAATCAAAGAGGCGCCAATCTGTGGGCGGTAAACCCGGAGTTTGGAGTTTTGAGCGGGAGATTTGGGCGGGAAATTTCCCTCCAAAATTTTCGCTTTCGTCTTTGATGACGCAATCTCCTTTTGAAACCGATTGATGCTGCGGTTTTCTAAAGTTAACCGGTTATTTGAGTAAGCAGAATTTTGCAATCTTTTGAGTTTAAGCGGTTTTTCTTTGAGATCGGATAGGAGCGCGGTTATTTTGACAATGTTAACCGGTTACTTAGATAGATATTCAAAATATTCAGATGACTCGGTCATTTAAACTTAAATAGAATTGTATTGAAGAAACATTATAGAATAAAAACCGAAAGATAGATCGGTGGGAAAACAAACATACATAAGATGGAAAGATACGACTTATGTAATAACCATTTTAGAAAACTTTTCTTCCACCGCATCCATGTCAAGGATGTTCGAAGGGGATGCCGGTGTGCCCGGTCCAAACTCCGGTCGGTACTTGAGAATCAGCTTACTTATGTGAGGGGCATAACCGAGACCTTTCTTGGTTAGCACCATGTTTTTCAGGTGTTGAAAAATGACCGTTGACCAGTTGATGGTCGATTTGCTAATAATGTGGGTCATTATGTTGTATGTGTTCTTGGAGTACCTCTGATTTGGAGATTGACATAGGATAGACCGGGTCACGATCTCAAGGAGGAGTTGGGCGTGATGACCGAGCCGGGTTTTTAACCCATAGTTTTCTACCGGAACAACGGTTCCAGAGAAGAGTAGTGCGTGATAATATGCCTCACTTCCCTCTAGAGTTGTAAAGTCAGAAAACCCTTTTGTGGGCAAGTTGAACATGGAGGCAAATTCGGCTTCATCAAGCCAGAAAGTGTGGTCTCTCACTGTAGAGACGATGTAGTTACCTCTGATGCAGGCGCTTCTGAAGAACGCCTTGACATCTTCAATTAGTATGGGACCGGATACTTCGAGAAAGGGTCGAAGGCCGGTGTCAATGAGTGATTCAAACATGACCACCTTTGCATGATTTCCGTCCCAATGTTCCATGCATGATTCGAAATCGACGCTCAAAAAGTTTCCTAAGGTTCGGCTCGGCATGATTCTAAACTTTGATAGTAGATAGAGAGGGAGTTCAAGATTTGAGGTGTGTTAATTTGATTAGGAAAGCTCTCTTTATATAGATCCGGTTTTGGAGGGAAAGTGTTAGCATTGAATGTCAGTTTTTGTCTTATTGGGGAAGAGAATCTTTATGTTTCCAAGGTTCATTGGGAATAGGCTGATTGCGGAGCCCGAGGTAGGTGTTAGTTGAGAAGTAACCAAGTTAGTTGGATATTGATTACTTATGTTAGTTGGGAGTTACCTCATTAATTAAAGATTCCTTTTTCATTAATGCACCAACATAATGGAAAGTAATCAAAAGAAACCGAGGGAATCATAAATAAAACCGAGGAAAAACATAAGAAAAGTCGAAGTGATCATAATGATGTTGGATAAAAATACACCCGGTGCATGAAGCAAAATGACCGGGTGCAGGAAGGAGTGACTTAGTGTTCGTGGGAGTTGACGACACCGTTAGGATTGTTGCGGCGGTTCCTTCTCTTCCAAGCCCTTTCGAACCGCTCATAAAAGGAGTCGGTTATCTCTTTGGTCAGCACTTGAGCTTGGTTTAGACCTTCGCCCGGACAGGTCGGAACACCAAGTTCAACTAGTAGGCAGCTTAGTTGTGGAACGAGGCCGATTGTTCGCACCCCAATCATCCAAATCAGGACGTCGAACAAGACCCTTGACCAGTTCACCGGTGTACCGATGGTGATCGCCGCCAACATATTAAAGGTCGTCGTGCAGTAAGTGTTTGTCACATCTCTTCCCAGGATGCTTCTACCTATCACATCGTTGAGGAGCTGATATTCAGCTCTCAATAGTGATTTAGTTCCATGATCATCGACCGGCAGGTTGGACCGTGCAAAGGTTAGGGAAATCTCGGCCTTGACGTCGGCCGGAACATTCAGATCTGTTAACCCTTACTTCGGTAGGCTGAAGCACATAGCGAAGTCATTCTCGGTGAAGTCAAAGACTATACCTCTCACTTTCGATTGAATGTGGGTATCGAAGTGGGGAGTTCCTCTGAACACCCTGGCATTATACAGAAATTCCAGGACTGATTCAGAGTATATAGTCTGCTTGTCATCCAGGAAGTACCGAAGACCAGTATCTTCTAGGGATTTGATCACTTTGTAAACCTCATAATGCTCCGTGCTTAAGGCAGATTGGAAATCAACTTGAAAGATGTTAGGAAACTGAGACATTTTTGCCTTAGTGAGAGAATGATCTTTTGTTTTGTGAGTGTTTTAGTCAATGTTTGCTTCTCTTAAATACTAGTTGTGGGAGTATCCTAATGTCCAGGTATTACATGAGATGATATCTATTAACTGGAGGATAAAAGGTATTGCATGAAATAGGCATGTTTGCAGTCTAGGGTGTTGGTCATAGACCTGGACTATGAAAGATATCATCAGATCTTCACGTCTTTTTAGGTGCGACCATTTTACTTTGAAAAGGCAATGTTTCAGAACAGATATCTTTAAACACTGATAGTTATTCCACTTTTGTTTGAAATTCAAATAATCTAAGATAGCCTATTTCCGAACCGGTCAGCTATCAGTTGTTCATCCCGATGCGGTTATTTGGTGCATGCACCAAGTAGCCGGTCGGTTTACTCTATCTGATAATCTGGGCGGTTCTTCCATAGATACCAAGAAAATTTGAAGTCCAACAGGTTAGGAGGAACACCGTTTTGTCTGTCCGAACCGGTTTCCTTTTTAGGCATCCTTAGGAAGGATCTGACTAATATCGGTTAAACCGAGAGTAAGTCTGAATTGAGAGAACTTAGCTTCATGTAGAGGCTTGGTGAAGATATCGGCTACTTGTTGATTAGTCGGTACGTATTCTAGTCGGATATGCTTCAGCATAACATGTTCCCGGATGAAATGGTGTCTTATGTCGATATGCTTGGTTCTGGAGTGGAGAACCGGATTGTAGGTGATTTCTATGGCACTTGTGTTGTCACAGAAGATCGGAGACTCTTCGGCTATGACACCGAAGTCCGTCAGTTGTTGTTGGATCCAAAGTAGTTGTGAGCAACAGCTTCCGGCCGCCAGGTATTCAGCTTCTGCGGTTGATGTGGCCACCGATGTCTATTTCTTGCTATGCCATGAAACAAGCCGGTCACCTAGGAACTGACATGTTCCGCTGGTGCTTTTTCTGTCAATCTTACAGCCTGCATAGTCCACATCTGAATAACTCGTTAGATTAAAGGACGAGTCCTTTGGATACCACAGACCGACATCAGGTGTGCCCTTTAGGTACTTCAATATCCTCTTTGCGGCTGTGTAGTGGGATTGTTTTGGATTTGCTTGGAATCTCCCACACACACCGACTGCAAATAAAATGTCCGGTCTACTCGCTGTTAGGTATAGGAGAGAACCGATGATGCCCCGGTATGCGATCTGGTCTACCGATTGGCCCTCATCATCCCTGTCCAATTTAATCGATAAGCTCATTGAAGTAGCCGCTGAGGAGCATGTGTCCATCCCAAACATCTTTAGGAGCTCCTTGGTGTACTTAGGTTGGCTAATGAAAGTTCCTTCTTCGAGTTGCTTAATCTGAAGACCTAGGAAGAAACTTAATTCTCCCATCACACTCATTTCAAACTTGTTAGTCATCAGTTTTGAAAATTTATCACACAATTTAGGATCGGTTGAACCGAAAATGATATCATCTACATAGATTTGAACAAGGAGGATATGTTCCTTCTTTTCAAATTTAAACAACGTTTTATCCACCGAACCGATGGTGAAGTCATGTTGTAACAGAAATGCGGTTAGTGTGTCATACCAGGCTCTAGGTGCTTGCTTTAGACCGTATAAAGCTTTGTTTAACCGGTATACATGGTTTGGAAATTCAGCACTTTTGAAACCGGGTGGTTGTTCAACATACACCTCTTCACGTAGGTCACCATTCAAAAATGCACTTTTAACATCCATTTGAAAAACCTTAACGTTTTTGAAAGCAGCAAAGGCTAGAAAAATCCTAATGGCTTCAATCCTAGATATAGGGGCAAATGATTCTTCAAAATCAATGCCTTCTTCCTGTTTGTAACCTTGTGCCACTAATCTGGCTTTGTTCCTCGTGACCAAACCGTCCTCATTGAGTTTGTTTCTAAATACCCATCTTGTTCCTATGACTGGGTGATCTTTCGGTCTAGGGACTAGGTACCAGACTTTGTTACTCTCAAACTGGTTCAGCTCTTCTTGCATTCCCAAGATCCAATCCGGATCTGACAATGCTTCATCTATTCTTTTTGGCTCAATCTGGGATATAAAAGCGGAATTAAAGTATCCCTCCAGAAGTTGACGCCTAGTTCGAACAGGTTTTGAAGGGTCACCTATAATTTGCTCAGGAGGATGTTTGGTGTTCCTTTTCAAGTTCGGTTTAGGGATGTCTACCAAATCACCGTTTATTTGATCAAGGCTAGACATGTCGGTAGGCTGAACAGGATTGTCAAACCGACCGACTTCCTCGGATTGGACCGAAGTGTCAGCTTCCTGTTGTGGAACAGCTTGATCAGGCTGGGTTTCAATATTACCCATTTGGTCATGGACAAACCGCCTGAAGACCGATGTCTCATCTTCACTATCAGAATGGATATTGTTGTTTTCCAATCTGTTGTGTAGATCAAAGCATGATGCAGTATTACTTTCAACCGATTCATCGAAAACAACGTGAAGTGTTTCCTCCATGGTTAAAGTTCTATTGTTATACACTCTATATGCCTTACTCACTCCCGAGTAACCTAGCATGATCCCAGTATCGGTTTTTGCATCAAAAGCAGAAAGATATGTTTTACCATTTATATGAATGTAGCATTTACAGCCAAAAATCTTGAGGTACTTAAGATTGGGAACCCTATTAAAATAAACCTCATATGGTGTTTTGTTATGAAACTTGTTAATCAGAGACCGGTTTTGTGTATAACATGCAGTGTTGATAGCCTCAGCCCAAAATTTCTGAGCAATACCTGAATCGGCTATCATGGACCGGGCGGCTTCCTTGAGAGTCCGGTTTCTTCTCTCGGCCAGGCCATTTTGTTGAGGAGTCCTAGCACTAGACAACTCGTGTCTAATGTCAGATTCATCAAGAAATGCTGTTAAAGTACTATTGGTAAATTCGGTACCTCGTTCACTTCTAATGCTATTAATGCGAGTAGATTTTTCATTTTGCAAGCGTTTAAGAAGTGTGATCAGGTTTGATGCGGTTTCTCGTTTGGATGCTAAAAATATTACACATGTAAATCTAGAATAGTCATCAATAACTACCATGGTGTAAAGCATACCTCCTCGGCTAACGACCTGAATCGGTCCAAATAAATCCATGTGAAGGAGATCTAAGCATCGGCTAGATTGGATATTTCCTTTACTCTTAAAGGTTGACTTAGTCTGTTTACCCATTTGACATGTTGAACAAACCTTATCTTTGTTAAATACTATATCAGGAATACCTTCTACTAGCTTTTTACCGCGAATGTAGTTTAAGGTTTTCATGTTTATGTGGTTTAGTCTTTTATGCCATAACCATGTTTGATCAGTCTTAGCTATCATGCATATAGGGTGTTCTACTTTAGTTTTCTAGTCTACCTTGTAAATATTACTTAACCTATTTCCGGTTAGCAGTATAATGCCTTGAGAATTCTTAACTAAGCATGCATGTTTAAGAAATTCTACAGTATATCCAGCATCACACATTTGACTAATTCTTAGCAGGTTAAAACGTAGGTTATCAACTAAAAGTATGTTATCAATAGTTAAATTACCATGGACAATCTTACCCTTGCCCACAGTTCTACCTTTTGAGTTGTCACCGAAGGTGATTAGAGCACCGGTTTCTATTCTGATGTCGGTTAGCAGGTTGTTGTTTCCGGTCATGTGCCTAGAGCAACCGCTATCCAAGTACCATTCAGAGTTTCCTAGCCATTTCATTAGATCCTGCAAAATGTACATATTTACAACTATTTGGTACTCACATTCACTTGGGTCCACATGCGATTAGTCCTTTGGGTATCCAAACCTTGACAAACTGGACAGCCTTCTTTGTTAAGGTTATGACCGTCCTTTTTGCACTTGGTTTTGGCTATCTCGGTTTTTCTACAAAGGTCTTAAATGAGGGTGATCTTTGGTTTGACCTATGCGGTTGACGATTGGCTTTCCTATTTTTGAGAATGTCGGCTTTTCTTTTCTCAGGGTCAAGCCACTTCTCAGAGTCGGTTGGACCAACATAGTTGTATTTTAGCTTTTCTTCCTTATAGTATGCAGTCAGTTCCTCTTCAGCGGTCAGGGAGCTTTTAATGAATCTTATGAGAGGAAGGTTACTCCTTGTAAACCTTACTTTCTCTACGGGTTTTTGGTCTTTGGAGCTATCCTTTGTGTATCCTAAGCCGAACATGCAAAAAGGGTGTCTGTAATGACTACACGTTTTCTTTACCATATCACTAGATCTCTTATATGCGGCCATCTTATACTAGAGTCGGGCATTTTCTTCCTCGGTTAGTTCTCTAGCTGGTTCACTAGACTGTTCGGTACTAAGTGGTGGTTCAGGTTCTAACTCGGTTTCTAAGGTAGATGTTTCCTCAGGTTTTATGATTTCCGGTTCGATTATAATGGGTACTTCTGGGTCTGTTGGAATGGGTACTATAGGATCGGTTCTAATGTTGAGTTGCTTAGGTAACATGGCTAATAGGTTCTTATACTCTTCTACCATGTCATTCAATGCATTATATAACTCATCTTTAGTAAATTCTTCACAAGGAGAGTCAAATACCTGTTCCTCGTTTGCCATGAGACATGTGAGTTCATCATCACTGTCACTGTGAGCCCATAGACTTCCTCCATCATCGGTTATCAGTGCTTTCTGAACCTCACTCCCTTCACCGGTTTGTTGATAGTTGTTTCGGTTATCTTGGTTATCCGGTTTCCGGGTATCCCTCCTCGGTTTTCTGCATTCCCACTTAAAATGTCCCAAACAGTTACAGTTATAACACCTTACATTAGATTTATCACCATAGTTGTAGTTTGTTGGTTGGCTTCTTTTCATGAACCTCCCAAACTTCTGTGCAAGCATAGCCATGGCATCCTCGGTGAACTATTCGGCGGTTCTGATCGGTGCAGGTGCAGGAGCAACCGGTTCTGTGGATGTGATCAATGCTCTGGTTGATGTTGAGGCCGAGACTTCTTCTTCAGTTCTAGATCTCATTTCGAACTCATATGCCTTAAGATCTTCGAATACATCATGCAGCTTTATCTTGTTTAGGCAGTTTGATTCCCTCATCACCATTGTCTTTATGTCCCATGCGCTTGGAAGAGATCTTAGTGCTTTCATGATAACCTCCTTGTTGTCATACCTCTTACCAAGTGTTGCTAGCTCATATAACACACCAGTGAACCGGTCACTGTACTCTTTCATCGTTTCTCCTGGTTTCATCTTGATGCTTTCAAACTTCTGAGTAGCCACCATTATCTTGTTTTCCTTTGTTCTTTCATTTCCTTCAAAGATCTGAATAACCGTGTCCCATGTCTCCTTTGCGGTTTTGCAGTCTTTGATCTTGCAGTATGTGTTTCTGTCCACACTGTTGGAGATCCGGTTTCTAGCATGATTATCCAGGTTGTTTCTTCTTCTGTCTTCAGCTGTCCATTCCTTACTGTCCTTATCAATGATTATCGGTCTTTCGTCCAGAATGGACTCCATCTCATCATCCAAGGTGATTAAGTGTAGGTGCATGCGTGCCTTCCAGTTGGCAAAGTCATCACCTTCTAGCATTGGGGGCCTATCGAAAGACATGCTTGCTTGAGTATTGAAACTAACTTCTCTGATACCAATTGTTAGGATCTAGGACGTCGCTGGAGGACCGGGGTTGAACCGGTTAGCGGGTTTCACTCAAAGGGTGGTGGTTAATCCGGTTAGAGATTAACACCGGGGTTTCAATATTACACAAACTGTCACAAACCCTTGAACTAGATTCAAGCGCGGAAGAGGTTTGTTTCAGGTTGAAGCAGCACACTTGTATAATAGGCAGAACCGGTTTCGGATGATGAAGGTTCGAAAAATTGGTGGGTCGGTATTTGTAACCTGGCGGTCCGGTTTGAATAGAGTCAAATAGGTTAGAGCGGTGTCAGTCGGTTAGAAAATGGAACCGGCAGAAAGTAAATAACAAGACAGATTTTATGGATGTTCGGAGATAAAGCTCCTACGTCACCCCTTCCTCTCGAAACCGCGTGAAGGATATTCACTAGGAATACAAGTACAATCCGATCGAGACTTATTTCCTGCTCGATAACACTCTTACAATTTACACCGAAATTGTAAAACACACACACTTCAACTTTAGCACTTAGGCTTTCTCTAGAGATAGAACACACTGTTTTTCACTTGTAAATTAAATGCTCTTAGAATCTCTTGTTGTCCCACATTAACTCTTCTTCAACTGCCCCTTTTATAGATGAAATATGCCAACGGTCATATTTCGCTTCCTTGAATCTGATTGGTTGAGCAGAGGTTCAGAGGTTTAGTGATTCAGACCCTACGGTCATCTTTTCAGACCTGACGGTCAATCACAGACCTGGCGGTCAATCTCACAGACTTGGCAGTCTGTTCTTCCGGTGTGTAAGACAAACCTGCTAGGTTTGTCTTTTACTCAATGTGGACACTGTCTGTTAAACAGTTGTCTGTACTTGGAAGATTTCCTTTCTGACTTATCCCGAAGTGGAAAGATTTTGTAGGACTGTCTTCTGTAGCCTGCAGACTTTCCTCAGACTTGTATGGATATGGAAGTGTTCAGTCTGTTCCTTTGGTATCATTCTCAACAGATACCCGAATTGTCTTCTTGTACTGGTCGGTCATTCGACTTAACCGGATGGCTTCCGGTGTGAGTGGTTTAACCGGACATCTTCTGGTTATTCCTCTGTCTTGTGACTGATCGGCTGTCTGATGTTTTCGGTTTTAAGCTTTGGCCGATCCTTTCTTTGTGCGGTGATGTTCCAAATGTTCCTGGTCGGTTTAGTAGCTTGACCGGCTAGTCTTCTTAGCCGGTTTATTTGTTTGACCGGTCCGGTTCCTTGTTCATGCATGGAAGGTTTATTTAAGTTAGGTTATGTGAACCGGTCTAATTTTATTTAACAAAAACATTAAAAATCAATTAAAAATATTCTAAATTAATATGTTTCGTTTTAAATTGACCTGTTTTCACGATTTTGTTTTATGATTTTTCGTAAAAACATCAAAAATCAATTAAAAAATTTCGAAATTAACATTTTTTGTTTTCATGCTTTTATTTTGTGTTTTTTTCGTACAAACATCAAAAATCAATTAAGAATGTTCGAAATTAACGTGTTTTGTTTTAAACTGTACATTTTCACGTTTTTATTTTGTGTTTTTTTTGGTAAAAACATCAAAAACAATTAAAATGTTTGAAATTAACGTGTTTTTTTTGTTTAAATCGTACGTTTATACGCTTTTGTTTTGTGTTTTTTCGTAAAAACATCAAAAATCAATTAATAATTTTCGAAATTAACGTGTTTTTTTTTAAAAAAAATTGTACGTATTCATGCTTTTATTTTTTTGTTTTTTTAGTAAATAAATCAAAAACAATTAAAATGTTTGAAATTAACGTGTTTTTTTTTTCAAATCGTACGTTTATACGATTTTATTTTGTGTTCTTCCGTAAAAACATCAAAAATTAATTAAAAATGTTCGCAATTAACGTGTTTTTTTTTAAATTGTACATTTTCACGTTTTTATTTTGTGTTTTTTAGTAAAAACATTGAAAACAATAAAAATATTTGAAATTAACGTGTTTTTTTTTGTTTAAATCGTACATTTATACGCTTTTATTTTGTGTTCTTTCATAAAAACATCAAAAATTAATTAAAAATGTTCGAAATTAACGTGTTTTGTTTTGAATTGACACGTTTTCACGTTTTTGTTTTGTATTTTTTCGTAAAAAAAATCAAAAATCAATTAAAAATGTTCGAATATAACCTGTTTTTTTTTAAATAATTGTACGTTTTCACGCTTTTATTTTGTGTTTTTTAGTAAACACATTGAAACATTAAAATGGTTAAAATTAACGTGTTTTTTTTGTTTAAATCGTACGTGTTTATACTCTTTGTTTTATATTCTTTCCTAACAACATCAAAAATCAATTAAAAATGTTTGTAATTAACGTGTTTTTTTTAGGTAACAAAACATCAAAGGACCATTAAAATGTTTGAAATTAACGTGTGTTTTTTGTTTAAATCGTACGTTTTATACGCTTTTGGTTTTGTATTTTTTCATAAAAACCACTTAAAAATCAATTAAAAATATTCTAAAGTAATATGGTTTCTCTTTTTAAAATTTGACAGGTTTGCACTGATTTTGTTTTATGCTTGTTCGTAAAAACATCAAAAAGTTCAAATTAAAAAATAATTCGAAATTACCATTTTTTTTGTTTAAAATTTTACGTTTTCATGCTTTTATTTAGTGTTTTTTTCGTACAAACATCAAAAATCAATTAAGAATGTTCGAAATTAACGTGTTTTGTTTTAAACTGTACATTTTCACGTTTTTATTTTGAGTTTTTTTCATAAAAACATCAAAAACAATTAAAATGTTTGAAATTAACGTGTTTTTTTGTTTAAATCGTACGTTTATACGCTTTTGTTTTGTGTTTTTTCGTAAAAACATCAAAAATCAATTAAATTTTTTCGAAATTAACGTGTTTTTTTTAAATTGTACGTATTCATGCTTTTATTTTTTTGTTTTTGTAGTAAATAAATCAAAAACAATTAAAATGTTTGAAATTAACGTGTTTTTTTGTTCAAATCGTACGTTTATACGATTTTATTTTGTGTTCTTTCATAAAAACATCAAAAATCAATAAAAAATCTTCGAAATTAACGTGTTTTTTTAAAAAATTGTACGTTTTCACGCTTTTATTTTGTGTTTTTTAGTAAAAACATTGAAAACAATTAAAATATTTGAAATTAACGTGTTTTTTTTGTTTAAATCGTACGTTTATACGCTTTTGTTTTGTGTTCTTTCGTAAAAACATCAAAAATCAATTAAAAATGTTCGAAATTAACGTGTTTTGTTTTGAATTGACTCGTTTTCACGCTTTTGTTTTGTATTCTTTCGTAAAAACATCAAAAATCAATTAAAAATGTTCGAAATTAAAGTGTTTTTTAGTAAAAACATTGAAAACAATTAAAATATTTGAAATTAACGTGTTTTTTGTTTAAATCGTACGTTTATACGCTTTTGTTTTATGTTCTTTCGTAAAAACATCAAAAATTAATTAAAAATGTTCGAAATTAACGTGTTTTGTTTTGAATTGACCCGTTTTCACGCTTTTGTTTTGTATTCTTTCCTAAAGACATCAAAAATCAATTAAAAATGTTTCGAGTTTTCTCTTAAAATTTTACGATTTTACGATTTTAGATAAGCTTAACGAGTTTAATTTTAAGTAAACTCTTAAATAAGTAAAATTTTTACTATTTTAAATTTACGATAATAAGATTTTACGAGTTTATAAATCATTTCGATTTTACGTTTCTATACGATTTTATGTTAAAATAAATAAATTTATATTTATAAATCAAAAAAAACTTTTTATTTATTTAAATAAATTAATTAATATAATTAATTTTATAAATATAATTTTTTTTATAGTAGAATTTTACTCGTTATTATTATTTTTATTAATTTTATATTTAAATATATAAAATTTAAAAATTAACTAGGTATAAAATAATTATTTATATATGTAAATAATAATAATATATAACTAATATTTTTTTAAATTAAACTTTTACGATTTCAAGTAAACTCTAGCTTTGCTACAGGTTTCAGTAAACTTTCGATTTTGACTATCATGATCTCGCCTCATTCTGTGCTTTTACTTTCTTTCTTGTATCCGGTACACTGAACACAAAGCCAATCCCCTTTCATCTTGGGGGCTACTCTATGCCTTCCCAGCTCTTGGCCCGGACAATTTATCTTTACTTGGCTCAGTCTCTTCGAACCTCTACCTAGAGCATCTTCGAATCTTGTTGAATTGGTCTACCCTATTATCTTATTGTTTAGTTAGAACCGGAATCCCTATACCTAAAGCTACTGATTCAGAATTTCATTGAAATATAATTGTAGTTTAGGCTGAAACTCGTTAAATTAATTGTGATTAACAAACATAATTTTGAAAATATTGATAAGAGACTCATGGGGCTCAGAATCACTATTAGGTCGAACTCCTTCGGACGAATCATCTTTAATTAATATACATGTGATTTTATACTATTTAATTGGACGAAAATGCTACACCATAATGAAAAAAAAAATCTAAGTTTGAGTCAGGTAATTTTTTATTTTTTTTGTTCGGGTCGAAATCAAGTTGACCTGTTTAACTTGATTAATAAAAATGTCAAAATCTGGTTAACATGAAAAACTCAAAGTAACCCGTCAACCCATCATAATATTTTTTTGCGTGATTACGATTTAGCTTTATTGTTATTTTGTGTTTATATCATTTCAATATGCAATATAAATGTGACATTAATTAATCGGATTAAATCGAGTAGAGTTTGAGCTTAGTCGAGATGGATAAATTATCAATAAATTCGGGTTAGAAATTTTGATACGAATATTAAACTAGTTGTTAGAAACCCTGTCAATTCAATTCGGAATTGAATTGGCATCCATAATTTTAATATTATTTAAAAAGTTATTTTCATTCTAAATTACTATTAAATTTCAAATTACTGAATAAATTAAATTATTATTTTTATATAATATTTATAATAAAAATGAAATTATACAATACCAAGAGGTATATATTTTAAGTATTTTGAATATTTTAATTGTTTATTTGTTTAATTAGAATATTTTGAGTACATGTACTCTTTTATTAAGCAGGTCTTATTTATATAGTGGAAGAAATGTGACAATATAAACACTATAATAAGTCACACACTCTTTTGAGTTTTTCTCTCCAATTTTAACTCTGGTTCAAAAACAAGGTCAATACCTCTTTATATCTTATAATTGGAGAGTCATAAATTTTCTCTTGTCAAAATCGAGGTATTGTAATTGTACAACAAATGTCATTGGCATGGATTACTTTCTGAAAAAGTAATTAATGAACTGACAGACATTTGTATAGCATGCATATCTCTAATGTCATTGTCTAAATGCATGTAGAGACACTTGTATAGCATGCAAATCCTAAAACTTTTTTCTCTTTCTTTTTAAAATCAATTGTTAATAAAGAAATGAATTAAAAAAATTTAACCCACTAAGTTAAAAATAAACACTAAAAAGTTTGATTCCTTCAAATCCATAACAAATCCAATACATGCGACAACAACGATATTTTATATATTAAAAAAAGAACGAAAAAGTTATCAATGATCTCCATCTCGAATGGTTGTTATTAGAGTTTGATTAAGCTTCTCTTCCTCCTCCTTCTTCAAGTTAAGGACATACATCCCATACAAATATGAAGAGAATCCCCAACAACAAAGTACTGTTGATACTGCTTTGAGGCCGTTAAATGGATCTCCATAAACCACGACCCCCGCCGCAATATTAAACATCATGAGCGACGTCGTACATATTCCTCCCGTCAACGACGTCGTTAAAAACACCATCCCCGCCGTTCCCATAAAACAAGCCTGCCACATCACCACATTCCCTGCAATCGTCCACCAATACACACATGGACCCATGTCGAACACATTTCTAGACTCGTTAACCATTTCCTTAAACCCGCCCCCCTTGTCCACCGCCATCCCCACCACCGCTAGAGCAGTCGCCGCTGCTTCCATCACCACCTGCATCTCCATCACCATCGAATAAGAGTCCACATTTCTGTATATTATCTCCATTAGAGGGAGATAGAGTGCGAATAGCAAACCCGCCCCGACTGTGCAGAAAAACCCCACCAAATATTCAGACTGGGTCAATCCCTGAGGGCGATCGTGGTGCGTGGATAGAGCGAGAAGGACGGAGGCCAAGGAAAGCAGAACGACGCAGTTTAGGTTGTGAAAGTTAACCTTTTGTTTGACGAGGATAATGGAGAGAATAAGGTTGAACGCCAGTTGTGATGACAAGAGTAGAGAGGAAGTGGAAAGTGGGAGGTATGAATTTCCCCATGAGAAGAGCAAGTTGTTTACTCCTAGGAGGAGTCCGACAAAAAGAGAGAGTCCTAGGATTCTCGGTCTGGCGATCAATCGAGAAAAAGGACGTTTTCCGGTTGAAATTGAAGGGAAGAAATAATGAGGGATGTAGATGAAAGGGACGAGGAGAGGGAATCCGGCGCATTGAACTAAAGTGGAGACCCAACGGCTTGAACCCTTATGAATGAAGTAGAATTTGGAGACAAGACTCGCTGATACGGACCCAACCAACAAGCATGCATAGTTCATCCCAATCAATATCATGTTAATATTCATTTTGAACCGATTTTCTTCAGAAGAACTGATGATCTCGTTCATCCCAATCAATATCATGTTAATATTCATTTTGAACCAATTTTCTTCAGAAGAACTGATCTCGTTCATTCTGGATTGCATTTCTTCCCGATGACTACAAATTAATTGAAGTTGCTCATGGCCGTTGTTGCCTTCTTCGGAGGATGATGATAATCTCTCTGAAGATTTCATAGGTGATGCTGTTGGTCAAAGATAAAGAAAGAGAAAGAAGGGCTTTTGTAATTGGAAAAACCATAAACTGTGGTGACTTTTCATCTAGCAATGAATAGTTCATCTGTATTTATATATAGCTAGGGCTGGTTAGGTTCAATAAATTTTATTCAGTTATGTTTTAATAATATCTATTTAATTAATTATGGAATTATCCTTTAACCTAAATGAAAATTAATTATGTGATCATTCAAATTATTACTATAATACAAATATTATCTTTACTTTAATTTTATAGAATTAAATATAAAATAATATTTTTATAATTAGACCCAACCATAATAATTTTGTTGTCCTCAAACACCAACTCTTCAATCTATCACTTGAACATTAACAAAATAAAAAATTATGAAAGAGTTTTTTTTTAATTTGTTTTTTCAACTTTCAAAACAATTTATATTTTTGATGTACAAACATCACTCTATTTATTTTATTTTATGCACGCACCTATTTGAGAGGAGGTCTATGAATGGAAAATTTAACATCAATTCCTCGTTATCTCCATTAGCTAGGTTACGGCAAAATGAGCTTATGGCCAACAAGAGGTAAGACATTTACTAGCCTTGTTATGTACTCATTTAATTTATTTTGAATCATAGCGGTATAGTTTAGTGTTTGACTTTGTTAGGAATGAATTTTTATTTCTTTTAAAAAATAATTGAATTATTTAATGAAACCCAAATCAAACAAAGTCTCTGGGTACACAATTTATTTTACTTTTGTCGAAAAAAAAAAAAAACAATAAATATATAATCTAAATGATTTTTTTAATCATAATCTAAATATTTTAAAACCATTGGATGTCAGATATAGATATAGAATTTTAGTTTGCCAAAACTTACTTTAAAACTAAACTTACTTTAAAACTAAGGATATATATAGATGGTACAATTTTGTTCCAATCATCATTGATATGGTAAATATCGGATATTGATGCTTTGTTATATTAGTGGTATGCCCGAATAAAAAAAAAAAAACCCACAACTTTAAGCATTTTGCCCTAGTAAAAAAATCTTATAATCTGTATAAACGAACGATTTTCTTTAATCCGAAAAATCTAAAATTTTCAAGACGCTATAAAGGGCGACGTTATTGGAAATAACCTCAATAACATCCGTTTTTATTAGGGACAACATTAATCCATCAAGTTCGTTTTTTTGACACCATTATTCAATAAAGTCCATTTTTTTTTATTGACACCATTAACAAATAAAGTCCATTTTTTTTTATCATGTTAGGTGTGATTTTTTCAAAATTTTAAAACCAAAATTGTTATTTCTAAAATTGGTACAATTTAATAAATAATACATTAACCTTTCAAAACAAATCATAAATCAATTAAAAAAGTATCATTAACATTTTACATCAACAAATCAATGTTTACATTAAAAAAATATAGGAAACCATATATATATCTAAAAACGTTTTGATAACCAACCTATGGAGTCGACAGACAATATTGTAAAGAAGTTGAGCCATTGTGAACATATGGAGTAAGTTTGAATATTAATGCAGTAGCCGCATTTGAAAATTAGTTTGCAAGCCTTTCAAGTAGAATAGAACGGTAAAGAAGGAGGGCTCTTCAGAGAGAAACTTCATTTGGAGGTTAATCAAGCAATGTTATGGGAGACAAGCGATGTGAAGTTATCTGGAAAATAACTGATCCAATGTCCATTGAAATCATCCATTTCATATTCATCCAAATCCAGCTCCCTTAATTTTATATCAAGCATATAACTATCAATTTCTAGCTTTGAGGGCCTAATTTCTACTGTAAACAACATAAATTTCCATA